>NC_090035.1:17002991-17150491 GCF_037176765.1 Anolis sagrei | reverse complement strand
GATAGAAATAATATATTAGAATATTCACAAATTGGTTAAAAAACACATTTTGGTGTTCAAAATTCTGACAAGGAGCATTCCTAGACTAATACTAAATATTGCAGCTGGGACTTACTCTATACCAGGTATGAGCAAACTTGGGCCTTCCAGGTGGTTTGGACTTTAGCTCTCACAATTCCTAACAGCCTCAGCCCCCTTCCTTTTCCACTTAAGCTGCTGAGGGGAAAAAAGGAAAGGGCCTGAGGCTGTTAGGAATTGTGGGAGTTGAAGTCCAAAATACCTGAAGGGCCCAAGTTTGCCCATGCTGCTCTACACCATAGTTTCATGTGATTGCTTTATCAGTCAAACAGCATATTCTGCACTCACAAAAAAATCATGTTTCTATGTAGAAATAATACTTCTGGTGCAGAAAATACTACCAAGAAATGTACTTCTGTCTCTACTGAGATAAGGGCCTCAGAATGCATTCTGAGGATGGTGAAGAACCCAAACCAGACCATATTGCACTTTTGATTTTCTTTTCCCCCGTCCATTTCCCCAAAGATAAAATAAAATCATTCACGATGCATTGGCATGCTGTACATTATTTATTGGAGAAGCCAGGATATGCATTCCATTATGCATTTAAAATGGTTAATTATGTGCGTACGAGAGGAGACTTCAGAACTTTCCTGACTTATGCCATAAATCAGTATTTAGGTGCCTTTCTTTCCCTCTAAAAAGTTCTGAGTCATTTCACTTGAACTGGTAGTAAGAGTTCATAACTTTTTATTACGGCAATATTAATTATTCTCCAGAAACACTCTTGTCTCTCGTAGAGTTATGTATATGAGATATACACTGTGAATATTAAAGCTGATAATGCTCAGAGGAAAGATGGGACGTGTGGAGAGAAAATGCAATTTTCAGATGCTTGATGCCTTATGGTTGTTTGATGGAGAAGGACAGAGGAGAGAACACTGCGGGAGCCAGGTTGGGTGGCTTCTATCTTTGGGGGACATTGAATTCATTCACCCCAGATTTCAGTCCAAAGTTTGAAGAAACTATTCAAGGTTTGGAATCCGATCCCCCCTTTGTCAAATCTATAAGGTTTGGACTAAAACTCAGAGAGGATTTATTACCCAGTACACGGAAGACACAAACTTTGGAGGGGTCACACACCCTCAGTCCCAGAAAACCCTGTGATAAATTAACCTTTAATTTATTTATTTACTTATTTAACTTGTATACGGCTACTCCTAATTTGGCTCGGAGCTGTTTACAGAAGCAGATTAAAACAATACAATTAGCTTTAAAAGTAACAATAACAAAACAAATAGCTTGAAGGTGCACAACATCAAACTATCATACAAGCCTAGTCCTTGTTCATATGCTATATATTTTCCTTTCTTTCTCTTTTCATAGCCCCCAGTGGCGCAATGGGTTAAACCCTTGTGCCAGCAGGGCTGCTGACTGAAAGGTTGGCGGTTCAAACCCAAAGAGCGGGGTGAGCTCCCATCTGTTGAGCTCTAGCTTCCTATGCGGAGACATGAGAGAAGCCTCCCACCTGATGGTAAAGCATCAAACATCCAGGCATCCCCTGGGCAACATCCTTGCAGACAGCCAATTCTCTCACACCAGAAGTGACTTGCAGTTTCTCAAGTTGCTCCTGACATGAAAAAAAAGAAGCTCATATACACCTGTGGGGGCGCTCGTTTTCGGGGTTCCCCTGCCTCTCCTGTTGCTTCAGACCACTTTTTCATCAGCCCACTTTGGTTGGGATTCAATGTTTACTTTTAAGCTCTTTTTTGTATTTATATTTGAATAATTGTATGTTTACTTTTAAGCGTTTTTATTGTATTTCTATTTGAATTACTTAAGCTTGTTATTGTATTTATATTCAAATTATTATCTCATGTTTACTATTGTATGTTTCAATTGATACGTTAATTGTTTAAATTCATATGTTATGTTTATTATCATATGTGTAATGTGGCATTGTATTATTTGTTATCACCTTTGTTTATTGATGTGCTGTGGACTTGGCCTCATGTAAGCTGCACCAAGTCCCTTGGGGAGATGGTAGCGAGGTACAAATAAATTATTATTATTATTATTATTATTATTATTATTATTATTATTATTGTATGCCATGGATTGTAAGCCACCCTGAGTCCCCCAGTGGGGTGAGAAGGGTGGGGTATAAATGTAGAATAATAATAATAATAATAATAATAATAATAATAATAATATACACTTGGGCTGGATCTGCACTGCCAAAGAATCTGGTTTCAGAATGGAGAGTAACTTCAATAAACTATGGCAGTGTAGATGATGATGATCATAGAATCAAAGAGTTGGAAGACACCTCATGGGCCATCCAGTCCAACCCCCTGCCAAGAAGCAGGAATATTGCATTCAAAGCACCCCTGACAGATGGCTATCCAGCCTCTGTTTAAAAGCTTCCAAAGAAGCAGCCTCCACCACACTCCGGGGCAGAGAGTTCCACTGCTGAACGGCTCTCACAGTCAGGAAGTTCTTCCTCATGTTCAGATGGAATCTCCTTTCTTGTAGTTTGAAGCCATTGTTCCGTGTCCTAGTCTCTAGAGCTGCAGAAAACAAGCTTGCTCCCCCCTCCCTGTGGCTTCCTCTCACATATTTATACATGGCTATCATATCTCCTCTCAGCCTTCTCTTCTTCACGCTAAATATGCCCAGCTCTTTAAGCCACTCCTCATAGGGCTTGTTCTCCAGCCCACTGATCATCTTAGTTGCTTTCCTCTGGACACATTCCAGCTTGTCAATATCTCTTTTCAATTGCGGTGGCCAGAATTGGACACAATATTCCAGGTGTGGTCTAACCAAGGCGGAATAGAGGGGTAGCATTACTTCCCTAGGTCTAGACACTATGCTCCTATTGATGCAGGCCAAAATCCCATTGACTTTTTTTGCCGCCACATCACATTGTTAGCTCATGTTTAACTTGTTGTCCATGAGGACTCCAAGATCTTTTTCACACGTACTGCTCTCAAGCCAGGCATTGTCCCCCATTCTGTATCTTTGCATTTTGTTTTTTCTGCCTAAGTGGAGTATCTTGCATTTGTCCCCGTTGAACTTCATTTTGTTGGTTTTGGCCCATCTCTCTAATCTGTCAAGATCGTTTTGAATCCTGCTTCTGTCTTCTGGAGTATTGGCTATCCCTCCCAATTTGGTGTCATCTGCAAACTCGATGGTCATGCCTTCTAACCCTTCATCTAAGTCATTAATAAAGATGTTGAAGAGAACTGGGCCCAGGACGGAACCCTGCAGCACTCAGCTCATCACTTCTTTCCAGGATGAAGAGAAAAGAAGTGACGATGATGATGACGATGATGATGATTATTATTGTTATTCATACCCTGCTTTATCTCCCCAAAAGGGACTCAAAGTGGAGTAGATCCAGTTCTACTCGGTGCTTGGAGTCTGGCCCAGTAAGCTTTGTGGATGAGGAGGTATTTGATCCAGAATTCCCCTAGATCCATGCCGGCATGCTGACTACTATGGCTCAGTGGCTCTAAATGGGAGGAGAATCTGTCATTGCCAGCAACTGAAACTCTTAATTAAAATTCTTCGTTCCTTTTTTTCTGTGGAGTTGGAAAACATTTCTGCTTTATTCCCACTGACTGAACATCCTTCTCTGGAGCCCTCAGCAACACTCCCAACTCCACCGCGGAGTCAATAAGCTCCCTCTATGAGTAAGTCTTGCGACGAGAGTGCCACCAGCCATTATTTAATCTTTGCAACCATGAGCTAGTTCAGGACCACAGTGGTCTAATTAAAAAGTCTTTTAATATATCATTGATTTCTCAATATGCCAGCAAAGGTCTACTCCACGCTCGGTATTAGTTTGAAACTGCTTTCGCCCCTAGCCAGGCTTTATAAGCAATCATTAAAAAACAGAAGAAATGATAATTAGAGGGAGATTGGAAGAGGGAGCTACATGAAACCCATCGAGTTTGGCAGGGAGACGTGTGATCTAGCGATATTCGCCTCTGAAGTAACCTGTGTGTGAGTTTCAAGGGGACGAGAGAAATTGAAACCATTTCCTCATATTATTCGTGTGCATCCTAATATAAAATATGAATTAAGACATTTATAATACTATGTATGTCTTACGTAGACCCAAGTCTATCATTGTTCCTAACATTTTAAAACATTAAAGTAAAAGTATTTGAAAAAGACTAAGACTACACAAAAAATGTAAAGTGGTCTCCAAATAAGAATTCATAGAACTGGAAGTTACCACAATGGCCATCTAGTCCAACCCCCTTCAGCCATACACACAATGATATCATTTCCAAGGCTGTTTGGTGTGGAATGGACACATATTTGTTTTTGTCCTAAGGAGGCTGAAGATGTTCAGCTATAGTGTTCTAGCAGATATACTCATGTATAAGCAGCTCTCACATATATGACCATTTCAGCTACCTAGGCAGCCATGTCTCCACAAAATTTGACATTGAGGCCGAAATACAACACCATCTGAGCTCTGTGAGCACAGCATTTTTTCAAATGTAGCAGAGTGTTCGAGGATCAGGACATTCGATGGTTGACCAAAATGTTTGTTTATAAAAGTATTGTCCTTCCAACTCTGTTGTTTGCCTACAAAACATGGACTATCTACCATCGTCAACTTCTGGAAAGATCCCACCAGCATTGACTTTGAAAAATCCTGCAAATCTCTTGAGAAAATAACAGATGGCAAAGGGCAGCATTCTGGAAGAAGAAGCAAAGACCATCAGCATCAAAGCAATGTTCTTCCACCATCCACTTTGCTGGACCGAATGTCCCATTATCTGAATATCAGATCACTATCTCCCAAAGAAGTTACTTTACTCTCAGCTTAAGAACAAAGGACAGAATGTCGATAGACAGCAAAAGAGATGTAAAGATGGGCTTAAAGCTTACCTGGAAAAAAAATGTGGAATAAACACAGAGAACTGGGAAGCCTTGGCCCTAGAGCATTTTAGCTGGAGGTCAGCTGTTACCAATAGTGCTATGGATTTTGAAGAAGCACAAATAGAGGGCAAAGGGGAGAAATGTGGCAAGAGAGAGAAGGAGCATCAAGCAAACCTTTGGGACCACCTTTCAAATTGGAAAACTATGTCCTCATTGTGAAAGACCATGTGGATCCACATAGATCTCCGCAGTCACTTACAGACCCACTACAAAGACTCCACCCTTGGAAGACAATCAGACTCATCCATGAGTGATAACCTATAGATAGACTGATCTTGCATGTGAGTCAAAGACAGGTTTGGGATGAAAACTATGGATTTTTATATGTTCTGTGGATAAGTTGAGGCTCCTTCTTGGGAGAGGAGAAAGCACCAATGCCAACTCAGGGGAACAGCTGTCTCTTGAACCTATTGCTGTTTCCCCAGCCAGGTATTCTAAAAAGGCCAGAAGGGGTACCATAGCCGAAAGCATAGTAAGGACCATGGCTTCTTTTAAGTTCTTCCAGGATGGACCAAACTCTTGCCTTTCATTGTTTTACTCAGGCCCCATTGACATTGCCATATAATGCAGTCTCAGAATGCAGATTAACTCCATGGAACTCAGTTATATGAGTCTACATTGCTATATAATCCAGTTACAGCCTCAGAGAAGGGAAAGGCATGGTTGCTTTTTTGCTAAGGTACAGTACTCACATTGACCCATGGATAACTTGACCCAGGATTTTGGGGGTCACTTTTTGACTGCTTTTTCTAAAAGTACACATGAGTATATATAGTATATTCTGGCTACTAATACTACTTCAGGCAGTAGGTGTGTGTGTTTTCCCCTACCATTTTCCTCATTCTTCCTGACAAAGGTTTATGAGCGGATGTCACATTTCAGTGATCACCGAAGTAAAAGAAATCCATGCTTCCTTGACATATACACACCTTTTCAAGGCAGAGTTTCAGATTAAGTGTGTAATACACAACACGGCTGAGAGGCAGTGGCACATGTAATGCTAGAAAGACTTGCTTCCCCCTCTTTCCTTTACAAAGATAGCAGAAGCAGCCAACTCTTCATTTCAAGCTGCAGAAAAAGCTAAATCATTAACTATAATGCATGGCTATGTGGGCTAATATATCATCCCCCCACCTGAGAATCCACAGGTGTTCACCTAGCTCTCCAAATTATAAATAAATCTATGTCTAGGAATGTGTCTTGATGAAAACTGTGGTTGCCGAGTCCCACACAGCAGGAACACCTTTCTGCAGTGTTAAAATATTGTCAGAAAGCAGAAACACAGAGTTAGTGGATGATGTTAACAGGCTGCTTGCTGTTCTGTGACATCAGATGGGTATGTTGAAGACATTTCTCCCTCCCTAAATTAAGATTAATAAACTAAAGGCACTTGCAACCTACAGGCTAGCATCTCTGACATACTATGCATTCTGCAGAGCAATGAAGCACACAAGTTTTGCCTTTAAATGCAATGTAGAGCCAACGGAAATCTCCAGAAATCCATTCCTGGATTCTTGGACTGGCTTTCTTGCCCCATTAAGAGAAGGAATGGCACAAGGTGGATGAATGGAGCCAGAGAGAGGCAATCAAAGTAGTCAGTCTGGTGTCCAGGAATCCCTACGAGAAAGTGGACATCTTGTTTATCCTAGAATAATACTGTGACCAGTTCTGGATACCAACATTCAGAAAAGATATGGACAAGGTGGAAAGCATCCAGAGGATGGCGACCAAAATGGTCAAAGGTCTGGAAACCATGCATTTCTGTGAGGAATGGGGATGTTTGTTTGGAGAAGTCACAAGGGGGTGGGTGAATGTTAGCTTTATTTAAATATTTGGTAAGATGTCATGTAGGAGATAAAGTCAGTTTATTTCCAGAGACTAGAGAACAGAGTAATACATTCAAACTACCTGAAAAGAGATTCCACCTAAATGTTAAAAAGAACTTCCTTGTGGCAAGATCTGTTTGTCAGAAATACTCTGTTGTCCAGGAATGAGGCAGAGCCTCCTTCTCTGAACTAATTTTGGATGGTCATGTCAGGAGGGGTTTGATGGTGTATTCCCATATGGCAGAAGGGAGTTGAATTGGATGGCCTGTTATATACAATGGCATAGTATTCCTTGGGTGTGTAAGTCCCATTATATTCATGTATTTATTTACAGTACTTTTATTCCACCGTTCTTACCCCAAAGGGGACTCAGGGTGGATCACAGAACACAAATACAGCAAACATTTGGTGCCGATTATACAATGACAAGACAGACAACAGAATGAGGTATATTTATGCTTTTTCCCCATAATTTGGCATCTTTTTGGAGGCTGTGCTCGGTCACAGCCAAAGGAGGGTGCTGTCACTCCATTTCCTTGCTAAAGAGCCTTCTTTGTTCATAAACTTTCCTCTAAAGAGCCATGCCTAAAATACCTCCCTGCTTAATATGGTTACTATTAATCTACTCAAATTGCTGTTTTCAATCCACTAGGTGGGTGGGGGAGCTGGGCTGAAGGTCAGGAGCTCACCCTGACCTGGCTTCAAACTGTCAACCTTTTGGTTGGCAAGACGTACTGCAGCTGGTGATTAACCTGCTGTCCTAAAGCCAGCTGTTACATACAATGGAATAGCAATCCATGGATGTGCAAGTTCCATTATATAATATGGCTTAGTAAAATGACATCCCATATATAATTTGAGGGGCGGGTTGAATATTTTCAAAATGTAGAGGGTTGAATCAGTGGATATGGAGGACCAACTGTTATTATTTTCCCCAAAGATACTCATTGGCTTTGTCTCATTTTGGAGTTAATAAGTGTCCCAATGGTTAACCCAGGGTGTCTTGATCTATCTAGAAGAAGAAGAAGCAATTTGCCAAGCCTTCTTCTTCTCCCTGGTCTTATTTTCAAAATAGTTGCAGAACAAGCTGCATACCTGGCCTGAATATAAAAGAAAGTAATATTCAGTAGGCTTGGGTATTAGAAATTCTTTTCTGGATAGGGTACTGGAAACATTAAAATGTACATATGCCATCATCGGTGGTCAAAAGGGAACCAGATCTAGGATCTGACTGTGTGTTTTGCCAATTAAAAATTCCAACTGTAATGAGCAAAGTATTTTAAAATAATAATTACACGAATTCCAATTAAGTGTTACACAGTAATTACAACAAGTGCGATTAGCAAATTTGAAATGCTGCTTCAGTCTAAATTACTATCATGGAACAGAGCAATGAGCAGGTGCATTCAGCCCTCAACAGGTGGAGCGGCAATTACAGGTGCTTACATATTTGATGGAGGAAGAAAAGGAAATAAACAGGGTCCATTATTCTGGATGCTAATGGCTGTCTCAGAGCAAGTTTGGTACTTTGTCAAGCCTGAAATGTGTCCTTGCATAGCAGACAGAGAGGTACCAATTTCTGGAAACAAAAGATCTCTTGACAGCGACTGCAGCTCGAGGAAGCAATAGAGTTTGCCGGCACAAACCCAACATCACTCAAAAAGTTTGAGGCATTTTCGGTGAAATTTCAGGCAGCTCAGAAATATGCCTTTCTACTTTTGCTGTAGGCTTTTCTTCTGCTTCAGTTCCACTGGAGCATATCATTCTAGAGTGCATCTACACCAGGCATGGGCAAACTTGGGCCCTCCAAGTTAAGTGGCTGAGGGGGGGGGGAGGAAAGGGTCTGAGGCTCTTAAGAATTGAAGTCCAAAACACATGGAAGGCCCAGGTTTGCCCATGCCTGATCTACACTGTGGAATTAATGGACTTTGACACTGCTTTAATTGCCATGGTGCAATGCTATGGAATCCTGGAGGTTGTAGCTTGGTGAGGCACCAGCACTTTTTGGCACAGACACCTAACTTTGCAAAACCCCATCTCCCATGATTCCCTAGCATCAGGCATGTAGCCGGGGGGGGGGGGGTCGGGGGCTTCAGCGCCCCCCCCCCCCAAATTTTCATGGTGGTTTGCGAAAAGGCCTTAATGGTGCATTATTTAAACTGTTATGTTTATTCATATCATGATCTGATCACCATACTCAATATATCCCATATGCATGGGGGTATTGGGGTAATGATACAAAAGGTTTGCTAGGCTAGACCCTCTTTCACTAAGACTCAGCCCCCCCTCCGAAACTCACCCCCCCTCCCCGAAACGAAATCCTGGCTACGGGCCTGCCTAGCATTGGACCATAGCAGTGAAAGAACATTAATTCCACAGTGAAGATGCACCCCTAGTTTCCAGCGATTCCCTAGAGAACTGGCTCTCCCATTTATACCAGTGAGTCCAAGTATGCAAGACCAACATAAAATAAGATCTGCCTATACCACTGACCAACACACATTTGGTGCCTCCAATGTTGTCCCTGCTTCTGGGTATTTTTGACCTCTTGATTCCAAAAATAGCACTAGTTTTCCCCTATCGGCTCTAGTTTTTGAGATACAGAACATATGCCATCTATCAGTCGCCATCTGCGTACCCTAAGAAAAACATCATAACCCTATCTAAGGCCTCATCTACCCTGCCATATAATCCAGTTTCTGAATCCAGATTGTCCTCTTTGAACTGGATTATATAGCAGTGTAGATCCAGACTAAGAAACAACAGCTAATGTATCTATCCCAGTGGTTCCCAGCCTGTGGCCTGTGGATTACCAGTGGTCCCCAAGAACTAAAATATGGTCCGCGGCCTCACCGTTACCACACTGTTGCAATGAGAGCAACTGATCATGTGAAACCCTCTTATAGTGCCAAAGCAACAGGGATGTTAGGAGGGGAAAGGCTGACTATTAGGCCTGGGTAACAACGCAAAAATTTGTTTCTAAAATCGATTTGTATTTGGGGTTTTTTTTTTGTTTCGATATTTAAAATAATTACAAAATTTTCCTTTTAAAAAGTTCGATATTTACGAAATTTCCTAAATAGTAAAAAATTAACGAATCGATTTCCGAAACAATAACGAATCGATTCGTTAATGGCGGACGCGACCGCGAAATACGCTAAAAAACCTCCAAAAACTTCTGAAGCTTCCCTCTCCCTCTGTTCTTGACTGTTGGTGTGATATTATAATTTTTTTTCACTAATTAAACCATAAAACTGGCCCAGACATGCGGAAATAATAACGAAACGACCTCAGAACAATAACGAAACGAATACAACAACGAAATACGAAGCATTTACAAAACGTGTTTAAAAATTCGTTTTTTTTAATGATTGCTCCAGAATGGTTCGTTATCGTTTTGTAATTGGAAAAATTAACGAATTATTAACGAATTACGAATTAACGAAACGAAACCGCCCAGGCCTACTGACTATCCATGAAAGGCATGACAACAAGCCTCCTGACTGCTGTTTCACCTCCTCATCTCTCCCCCTGAGTGGAGCCGTTCCATGTGGTGCCTGGGTGTCTTCATTTTTAGGTTGTTCCTCGGATTATTTGGAGTGCTGATTTGGAAAATTGCATTGGATAGACCACATCATCTCTAGATTATGAAATATGGTTGTTTCTGGGTGTGCAGATGGTGACTACAGGATAGCATATGTTCTGCATCAGAAACTAGAGCTGATGTGGTCTATCCAATGAAGTTTTCTGAATCAGCACCCCAAATAACCGAACTAAATCCAAAGTTGATTAAAAACTGATTCATAATCCTTTTGGTATTAATGTTGGAGAGTGGTCCTGGTCAAAGTGGTCCCTGGTAAAAAACAAAAAGTTTGGGAACCAGTGGTCTATCCAATGCAATTTTCTGAATCTGTGCCCCAAATCACCCCAGGAACAGGCTCAAAAATCAAGATTGTGTATTAGTTCAAACAATTCAAAAGAACTTTAAAACACTGAAAGTAATTTAGGACCTAAAGCCATGTCCTGATCTGGTGCCAAAAAGAAACCAAAGTTGGTACCAGCTAGACCAGGGGTCCTCAAACTTTTTAAACAGAGGGCCAGATCACAGTCCCTCAAACTGTTGGAGGGCCAGATTATAATTTGAAAAAAACATGAATGAATTCCTATGCACACTGCATATATCTTATTTGTAATGCAAAAACCCCTTAAAAACAATACAATAATTAAAATGAAGAACAATTTTAACAACTATAAACTTAATAGTATTTCAATGGGAAGTGTGGGCCTGCTTTTGGCTGATGAGATAGGATTGTTGTTGTTGTTGTGTACTTTCAAGTCGTTACAGACTTAGGTTGACCCTGATCAAGGGCCGGGTAAATGACCTTGGAGGGCTGCATCCGGCTCCTGAGCCTTAGTTTGAGGACCCCTGAGCTAGACCTTCAAGGGGACAGCATTTACAAAGATGGGTGCCACTGCAAAGAAGCCCCTCTCTCATGTCATAGAATCATAGAGTTGGAAGAGACCTCATGGGCCATCCAGTCCAACCCCCTGCCTAGAAGCAGGAATATTGCATTCAAAGCACCCCTGACAGATGGCCATCCAGCCTCTGTTTAAAAGCTTCCAAAGAAGGAGCCTCCACCACACTCCGGGGCAGAGAGTTCCACTGCTGAATGGCTCTCACAGTCAGGAAGATCTTCTTAATGTTCAGATGTCCTTCCCCAACTTATTGAACTCCCCCTCAGCCACTCTGGCCCAGCCCAGTTTTATTGTGTTTAGTGTATTGTGCCTGTTGTTTATTTTGCTTTATTCTGTTTTTAATTGTTTGATTTGCTTAGATTGTATTGTTGTGTTGTGTGTTGAGGCCTCGGCCTGTGTAAGCCGCATCGAATCCTTCGGGAGATGCTAGCAGGGTACAAATAAAGTTTAATAATAATAATAATAATAATTTGTGGGAATGGTTGTCCTTTAAGTCCTCAGGTAGATGTATAAGGAAAGTAGTAGTTTAATAATGCTTCCATCACATATCTTTTGCATGCAGAATAAATAAAGGTGGTCTAAAATGCACTAATATAAAACAATATCAAGGTACTAAATAGAATCATAGAATAGTAAAGTTGGAAGAGACCACTTGGGCCACCAAGTCCAAACCCTGCCATACAGGAAAAGCACAATAAAAAATATTAAACAAATGGCATTTATATCTTCACATTAAAAGATATAAATAAAATAAATAAAAACCACACATTAATTATAAACAGATAGAGGAAGAAGAGTGCCTTCCATTATTGCAATCGCAAATCATTTGTGACCTTGAGCATTACCACCAGGAGTTTGAATTCAAACCAGACACCAGACAGATAGATGAATGACATAGATTGAAATCCTTAATTGTATCCTTCCTGATATTCCCTGCCTATCCTTTATTGTATTGCAGCCTCAGTGGTGGATTTTCTTTTTAAAAACATTCACAAGTGGAGCTGACAGCCCTGTACCTTTCAGGTGAATCTTCTCAACTTCAGGTTATTTGAGATACCGCTCTATGAATAAGGAGGTATGCCTAAACGTTACTACAAAAAATATTTCTTCTGTGGAATGAGCTGCAAAGCAACTGGGCTTTTCTTGCAAACATTTTGCAGATAACTGATCCCATGTTCTCTTTTGTTGCTAAGGGCCCGGGGCTATCAGGTTCCTACAAGGCTGTAGGTGAAAATCACAAGTCCGCAGAGAGGATTACAGTTTGACTAAGGGCTAGTCAAATGCAGTGCTAGGAGAGAATGTATAATAGCACGATATGTTTTCAGGATAAGAAATGCTGCTCTAAAGAGGTGCTCTTCCCATATATATCCCTCACTTGGAAATTGGTTTCCCAGCTCCCTGAAGCTTAGGAACGCAGATGAATGAAAAAAGAGATAAGAGGGGCATATTTCCATCTGTAGTGCTTCATGTTAATTCTCTTTACACCCCCTTTTCCCATTTGCTATTCAGTCAATGGCTCAGTAGACCACATATGGATTGTTCATATTCTACCCTGTATGTGAAGTTTCTCTAAAACTTGTCCCATTTGTTCATTCACTAATTGTAATACATAGACCTCAAATAACTTCTTGTGTCTTCTTTCTTCAAAAGGGTGATCTCTTCCACAACCTGAAATATTCCTTTAATTCAGTGATTCCCAACCTTTTTTTTTACTAGGACCACTTGACTAGGGACCTCTCTCCAACATTAATACCAAAAGAGTTATGAATCAGTTATGTTCAACTTTAGATTTGGTTTGGTTATTTGGGGTGATGATTCAGAAAAGACCACATCAGCTCTAGTTTTTGGTACAAAACATATGCCATCCAGTAGTCTCCATCTGCTTGCCCACAGAAAACCATATTTAATAATCTAGAGTTGAAGTAGTAGTAGAAATCTTTCGTGCATAGTCAGCCTCTCGCCTACTGACATTCCCGTTGCCTTGGCACTATAAGAGGATTTCGTGAGACGAGTCGCTCTTATTGCAATGGTGTAGTAATGGTGAGGCCATGAACCAGATTTTGGTTCCTGCGGACCACGGGTGGTTCACGGACCTCATGTTGGGAACCACTGCTTTAGTTCATCAGAGTATAAGGTATAGATATGTACACACTTTTCTTTCTTTCTTTTTTGTGCCTTCAAATCATTTCCAACTTATGTCAATCCTAAAGCAAACCTATCACAAGAGTTTGTGGGCTAAGAATGTGATGGATAGATGGATGGATGGATGGATGAACAGATGAACAGGAAGATAGATGATAGATAGGTAGACAGACAGATCTAGAATGCTTCCTATCTGCTAAAGTTTCTCTCAGATCTAAAATTTCCAGTGCTTTCCCCTATAAACTCTATGTAATGAGATGGGCTCTTAAACAAACCAGTCTTCTTCCTCAAAAGGGGGTTAAATCCTAGAGAATATATTCGCAATCCAACCGTTGGTCTTTGTTGTCAACTGAGCTAGTATGTATGCACTTCATCTCTGTGAATGTTATTAGGCAAACTTCTGTCTTAGCCTATGCAATTAAAGTCACTAGCAATATGTACTGAGTTATGAGAATATATATAGACTGAGAATCAGAATGTATCTGAAGGGATGTTCAATCTGAAGATAGGTCTGCAGAGCATGTCTGAGGGCCCTTTCACACAGCCCTATATCCCAGAATATCAAGGCAGAAAATCCCATAGTATCTGCTTTGAACTGGGTTATCTGAGACCACACTCAGATAATGTGGGATTTGCTGCCTTGATATTCTGGGATATAGGGGCTGTGTGGAAAGGCCTTGAGGATGAGAAACCAAATAAAATGTCCCAGTTAAATCTGAAATAGATTCTTGATAATTGGAATACTATTCTATGGATTGTCTTTGCAGGATTGCTTCAGAGGAGATTTGTGATCACCTTTCTTTCAGGCTGAGAGAGAGTGAATTGCCCAAGTGTTCCATGGATGAGCAAAGTTGAACCCAAACTCTCCAAAAACCCTATTCTTACACTCAAGCCACTACGCTATGCTGGCTCCCTCAGTGGAAAATATCCTATTTCAAAATGTAAGCTACAAGTAAACAAATACCAAATAAACAGACACTTCTGTTAAAGATATAATTAAAAATGTGAAGATAGACGCAAATACAAAAAAGCTGTGATTGCATTAAGAGGAAGCCAAGGGCAAGTTCACACTGAATTCTGAGCAAGATATAAAACCTGATGCTTGAGGTGGTCTCAGTAATTTCTATTAGCCAGGATGCATCAAAGCCTTATCGCTCAGTGTCAAAGGGTTATTTGAGAAGTTATGAGCAACAAAATTAATGTTGAAGATCAAAGGTTTATCTGAAGTTTGTGGGATGATCCATCAATCATTCTGTGTCAGAAGTGTACTTAAAAGTTTAGCAATATGGCTTCATGAACAGTAATTAATGACTAATAAATTTTGTGGTAAGGAATATTGTAAACACTATAAACTTGATCTACAGATGTTTAGAGAAGTTGATGTCCGTGTTATGGTGATACATAAAAGATGTGTTTGGACTTGTCAAAATGTATAAAGGTTGAACTTCCTTCAGAGAAAGAGATCAAATTCTTCACATATTCTTCTTCTTTTGGCTAAGTGTACAGATATAGATTAACGTACATTCTCATATATAAGTCTATATATTTTAGTCAAATATCAACCCCAAAAACTTGGCTTGATTTATCCATGGCTCAATGTAACTACCGTACCATGACATTTATTAAAGGAAGGAATCATTCCCTTTTCTGAATGGTGAAAGGCAAAACCTTAGTCTGTCCTGAAAGTTCCTAAAAGATGCAATGACCCCTCTTCTCACTCAACTTTGTTGATGCCTCTGATCTTTCTGAATGCTTTGGTGAGAAAATGGTGGTGATTAGAGTTATCTTTCCCCTCTCTTCAGAATGATTCCCATTGAATCATATAAAAATCAATAATTCTGACCTCAAAACCTGCCTTTGACTAGTACATGAAGGTCAACTTATACATGTGTATATATGGTAGTCTTGCCTTATCCTTATGAATTAATTGCAAGGCAAAATCAGAGTTTGATCAAACCAGGGCAGGAATGATGGACTATAACATGGGCCCTTGGTATCCACTAGAGTTTGGTTCCAGGGCCCCCATAGATATTAAATTCCATGAGTGCACAGGTCCCATTATATATTCAGTGGTGTTGCTAATCAAGCTTTATTACCGGGCACAATTCAAAGTACTAGTTATGACCTTTAAAAACCTAGATGTTTAAGGTCCAGGCTATTTGGCCAACTGCATCCCCTTGTACGAACCTACCCAGGCCTTGAGATCTTCAGGAGAGGCCATTCTCTCAGTCCCACCTCCATCTCAAGCTTGGTTGGTGGGAACGAGAGAGTGGGCTTTTCATCTATTACTAGATTTTGTGCTCTTGTGGAGTTCTGAAAGGCTATGGGCCTTCACTCCAAATACAATTTGGGACAAGAAACTGGTAAACTGGCTGGGATTTCTGGGAGTTGTAGGCCAAAAACATCTGGGGACCCAAGGTTGAGAACCACTTCGATATTATTAGCAATGATATATTAATGCTTATAACATAATGTATTGCTGTGACCCTGCAATTTTTATTCTTGCCAGCCAGATGAGATTGGGGCGGGGGGGGGGGGGGGATTCATACCAAAGGCTACAAAATTCCCATCCCTAGACTGTAGCACATTTCTCCAGTTTTTAAATAAGCCATACGTTCTGAATGTTATGCGTGAGAATGTGCTTGCTTCCCCTCAGAAATATGCTGGAAGCCTCCCAGGTGGCTGGGTTTGTTTCCTGGAGTCAGATGCATTCTATTGTTAGTCTCAGGAGGTCTGCAATGAATATTTTCAAGAGAGAGAAGTAAATCCAGTAAACCCCTTTCTTATCCTTATTGTACAGATGCCGTGGCTGTAACCTTTACCCTGAGCAGAGAATTTGGCAAGGGAATAGCTAAAAGTAAGCATTTTGCAAGAAACTAAGGCTGGATCCCAAAGGAACAGCTTCTACCAAGTACGCATAATTTTCCTTCTGAACTTTGCTGGCAACTTTGCTCCACATCTTTCTCTAAAGCTTGCTCATTGAATTTCCCCTCCCTTAGAAAAATACACTTTGAGATTTGGGGATTCAGTTACTACTCAGTTACCATTCAATTACAGTTTAATATCTGCTCTATCTCCAAAGAGGCAAAGAAGCATAAAAAGAGAAGCACCCTAGATATGCCGAAGGGTTCTTGTCCATCACAAGTGCAATAGTTTCATATGAGCTTAAATTCTAAAACTAGAGTACTCCATGAATCAATGGGACTTCCTATGTGTTAACTCCCCATTGATGTGCAACTACTTGTGTAAAGCAACCTTAATTGAATCTGTGACATAACCAGGATTCTGTTTCCTACACTTTACGAAGTTCCAGTGTTTCATGAGCATACTTTTAGTTAGCATTCTGATTTAGGCCACAGTGTTGGCAATCAAACACTGTCAGGTTCTTGTTTGTAATTCATTGGTTCCACTTTGGTGATAAGTTCAGGTAATTCCAAACTTCAACGCCTGGGGAAAGTGTTGATGAGAAAAATGCACGATCTCTTATGCACCCACTTCATGCTTACATTGGTCCCGCAAGACAGAAATTGCAGCTTCTAATCAATTGATTTTGTTCAAGCGTCTTCCTCCCCCAGACATTTCCTAATAAGAAAGAACAAAGAAGACAAAATCACCAAAACCCTAAACTCTTATTAGTGAAGTAGCCAAAAGAACCATTGACCATACATGTTCAGGAAATTATTTCGACTAGATTAAGCTGTTGGAAAGCACTTAAGAAACCCACTTCTGTCAGAAGAAAAATAATTTGGGGGTCATGAAAGTCTCACCAGGAATCATTGGCAAGGTCACAAGTCATAGGGTTTGGAATATTGCTTGTTAAACCAAAGTTAAGAAACACTGCACTGCTCAAATGACATACGCTGACTTTAAAAAAGCAATATCATTATCTAATTATTTTGAGAGATAGATGGAGGGATGGAGGGAATGTGGAAGGAGGGAGAAAGTGTACATTTAGCGGAATTGCATATGCAGCAACATGCACAGAGTTCTGTTCCGGCATAGGGAGACACATACGGGAGATCAAAGAAGATGATGGAAATGTTTAGATAGACAAATGGAACTCTGATTGCACCATTTCTCACATTTATTGAGAAGGAAGGAAATTTAAAACAAACTAGAGGGAAAAATAACCTTTCATTCCTATTTGGAGATGTGTATGCTGTCCTACTAGGATATGTCAGTCCCGGCATCTCATCTGGCTGGCAATCAATTGCCTGTGACTGTCAGTCATTTGCACATTTTCTGATGTCCTTACTCTCACTGTACCTAACCCATTCCAACTGAAGAGGAAAACAATTTAATTCTCTGCCTCCCGACCCACCCCATCCCCAGCAGTCATTTAATACTGAAAGAAGGCTTCTCCTTCCCTTCTACCTTTTTTCTCTCTCTCACGGATATTATTCTGGCTCGATCGAATGGAACATCTTTATTCTCTCTTTCTCTCTCATACTTTTAACAACCGAAACAAACCTCAGAGTTGTAGTTCACCTACATCCAGAGAGCACTGTGGACTCAAACAATGAGGATCCAGATCTAACTTGGCACAAATACTCAACATACCCAAATGCGAACATTGGTAGAGTTTGGGGAAAATATATCTTGAGATTTGGGAGTTGTAGTTGCTGGGCTTTATAGTTCACCTACAATCAAAGAGAATTCTGAACCCCACCAATGATAGAATTGGACCAAACTTCCCCCCCCCCTCCCCACAGAATCTCCATGGTTTGAAGCAATTTGCTGGTGCAAGCCCCCCCCCCCCACAACCTTACACTCTCTCCCGTGCCCACACATGCACACCCCACTGCCATGTGGTGAGCACACCTGCTCTCCCTTCCCCACTTGCAGTCTCAGAAACAGTCCTTCCTTTGGCTGAGAGACCAATCACAGCAGAGGAGGGCTTTTGATGGGAAGATTCTCCGTATGCTTCTAAAAAGGAAGAGGAGGACAGGCACCTTCCTTGGGAACGCCTTCTCTGCCAAAGGGGTTCCTAAGCTCATCGGAAATATATGTTTTCTGATGGTCTTTGGCGACCCCTCTGAAACCTCCTCACAACCCCCAGGTTGAGAAATGCTGGTCTAGCTCTTGATCTGGGCTCTTCTTGCCTCTTCTGCAGGTAGGACATGGCACCCATTCTGTATCTGACAATATGCCTCATTATCAAGCCATTTTGCAATGGGAAATGTTCAAGAGCTATCTTCACAATCCCAGTGAATCAAGTGGCACTGGTGAATAGTTATAAGACATCCCAGAAAGTGAAGCTGCATGCTCAGCAGTTACAACTGCACAGTCTAGACAGCCTTAACTTCTTTAATAAAGGAGCCGATAAGCAGGAAAAAAAATACCAGAATCATGGCAGGTAGATACAGAATCCTCTGCACATAATTATCTATATCAACTATGACCATGGCTGTAAGAAGCTGCTCAGTTATGACTGGACTCTTATTAGTGACATATGCATGCATAACCCAAGGTTAATTGAACATAACATTGTTTCAGTTGGGTACTAGGAGCTCTTCACCTGCCCTTGTTCTCAGCCCAAGGTCTCCTTCTATCAGCTGTCAAGCCCATTGGAGCTCAATTTCACCCATTAAATGGTCAGAAAAGAGTAAAGAAATGAAAGGAGGAGGTGGCTCAGTTGATGTTCATGTCTCCCATCCTCATTGTAGTTCTCAAAACCAGGGAAGGTGAAGAATGTCCTCATTTCTCTCTGCAGTTGGGATGGAAACTTGTTGGTTATGTTCCACATGTTACGCATTATATTCTCTGAAAGCATTGTAAACTTTGACCTTAAAGCAGGATCAGAAAGACCTACGGCCACCTAGATATTGCTGGTTTCCAAATCCTGAACCAACCATGAAATTATTTATGACCAATCAGATCTGAAATTCAACAAAATCTATCTTAAGTTTACTCCAAACAGACACTATCTTTATTATAATCACAACCGTATTGTTCAAGTTTTCCATGACTGTGAAGGACATGCATGTACCATGTTGGTACTGCAGTGATATTGGTTGTCCTTTGAAAGCTTTGTTAATAGCTACCCAGAGACGAATAACCATTTTAGTTTTAAAAGTTACTAAAATCTCTTCTCTATTTTTTGAGGGGAGGGAAACTTACAATGATATTCAATTGTTTGAGAGGTGTTTTTCTCCTTCAATGTTTAGATAAGCCTTTGAAATTTAAAGCAGAGTTTTAAAACACATTCAAAGGTGTCTTGGGACCCACTTTGAGTCACTATCTTGGATATACTTCTGAACGCCAAGGCCTTTCAATCACTTTGAGGCTTTGATTTAATTTTTTCAGAGCTCATTTGAACAGACTCCATATTCCAATAGACATTTTGTAATTGAAAAAAGAAGTATTATATAACCCCCAAATGTAATGATGGACACAGATTTTTCAAGAGTAAATTGAAAATGGCATCCATGGGCTTCTGTGGTGGGGATCTCAAATAATTAACCATAGAAGCAAATAAGGAACTCTTTCTATTCAGTGCAAATTGGAGAGCTTTGCTCATCGCATGATGTTTCCTAATGGAAAAGCGGGAAGCTGATTTAAGGTCTTGCACATTAAATTTGCTTCACTGACAAGAGAAGCATGCTGTGGAATGAAGATATGATTCAAAATTCATTTGGGTACAACTGGTTTGTTGTTATCCATCCCATCTGAGTTGATACATAATTCATTCTTCCTGACAGTGTCATTACTGAAGTGTTTGTGACATCAGAGGTATCTTGCTTGTTTCTCAGTCATAGTTGTCTTTTTCTTTCTTGTTGTTCAAACAACAAGGGCAATGATGCTGACTGTTATCCATCTTTGCCAACATTTTCTCAGGTTTCTTTCTTCTGCCTTTCTTTCGCTTTCAAATAGGGCACTCCAGGAACTGACTATTTTAGTCTACAGATGGTCAGTTCCTACTTTCCTATAGAACTGCTAAATGTATATGAGGAAGTCAATCTGTTCTATGCTAGCTGTAAAAGATCTTTCCAAAGCATTCAATCTATTTAAGAGTAAGATTCCGTATCTAGGACAGATCTTTAAAGGCTGAAGCTGGATCTACATTGCCCTGTATCCCAGGGTCTGATCCCAGATTGTTTATTTTGCTTTTTTACAGTATTTATATTCCACCCTTCTCACCCTGAAGGGGACACATACACGGCAAACATTCAATGCCACTATATACTGACAACACAGTCAACTGTACATAGACAGAGGTATATATAGGCTTTCCTGTCTTCAGCATCTTGGAGGCTGTACTCGATTCCGACCACGGGTGGGGGTGTGTGTGCTGTCGCTCCATTTTCCCTGCCAAAGAGCTTTATTTGTAAACTTCCTCCTTGATCGAATTGCTGGCATTTTTCTGGCATATCCTTATGGGTGCTTTAAATACTTTCCTGCTTTAAGCAGTACCTATTTATCTATTCACATTGCTCTTTTCAAAACTGCTAGGTAGGCAGAAGCTGGGCTAAAGGCCAGGAGCTCACCCTGACCCCTGCTCACAAATACACTTGAAGGCTAGTGGAAAATGCCTTTTTAATGCATCAAATACCACTGATATTTTTTCTATCACTCCTCAACATAGACATTAATAGGCAAGACAGAGAAGTGCATTTGAACCTTGGTAGAGAGATCATGCATTTGCCATAATCCCAGGGCCTCTACTGTTCCATATGTGGAGCACTGGTGTAGGACCTTTTACTTCCCGTTTATTCATGTAGTAGCATTTACAACAATAATTCTAATGGAAGAGACAGACATGGAACAATGGGATAGGTGCAGGGCAAGAAAAAGACAACAGTTCTGGGAGCGAGAGAGCTGGAGTTTCATCTATAGTAAAAAGCCTGCCTTCTGATCCCTTTTGAAGGATAGCAACTAGTTTGCATCTTCTAAAGTCACCTTCACAGCCGAATGTTTTAGCAAGGCACTTTTAAGTAAGTGTAGCATCCCTGCATAGCCTGGAGACAGCATTTCTGAGTCATGAAACCTGCGGTGTGCTTGGCAGATGGGAAACCTTTTGGCCCTGGCAGAACAGAGGTGGAGGGAAGTCATGCATCTTTTTCCCCCTACCTTTCAACAAAGCTGTTTCAACAGATGGCTGCTTGAAAGGGGCATAATATGCCTACAATGAAAACTTCTCCTTCTTTAAAAAAAGGCATTTATAATGTGCCCCGAGTACCAACTACCAATGGGAGGGAGGAAGAGGGAAAGGTACCCCCGCCCATGCACCCATAATATAATTTCTAAATTCAAATCCTGAGCCTGCTTTGTCTAGTAGTTTGCCAAGCAGAGATACTCTCTAGATTTTCTACCACCCATCTTTTAAAGCTGGAAATAATGACAGTGGAGTAAGATTTTTTTTTTGCATCTAAAACACTTGTGTTACTGCTGGGAATGTAATCTTTTACTAATTCCATTCTGCAAAGAAGCCATTTTAGCCATTTTCCCTTTCAATTAGACTTTTCAAAAATTGGTTAGTTAGAGACTTCGAATGTACCAAATTCAAACACTGCATAGGGAAAACAAAAGCACTTTCCATGCAGAAAATTGTATTTCTGTGCCCTGATGTTGTGTACAAAATGCTTTAGAGAACTTGTCCTCTGCAAATTCACACATAATTTTATTGTTGAATCTCTGTTGAATCTCCGTTTTGTCTGTTGTAATATGTATTTCATAGAGATACATTTTAGTATGTAACTTTTGTAGAGGCACATTTTAGTATGCGTATTTGTAGTGGTTTTGCTGTGTTTATGTATTTAATTTTTTTTGCAACCCACCTCAAGCCAAGAGGAGAGGCGGGTAAGAAATAAAATTGGGCTGCAGTGGTGCAATGGGTTGAACCCTTGTGCTGCTGAACTGCTAACCTGAAAGTTGGCAGTTTAAATCTGTGGTGCGGGATGAGGTCCCGTTGTTAACCCTAGCTCCTGCCAACCTAGCAGTTCAAACACATGCAATCAGTAGGTACCGCTTTGGTGGGAAAAGGCTAAAAGATGCTCTGAGTAGACTTTCCAGCCACACAACCAGGAGGTGTTTATTGATGCAAGCTCCTCGACTTGGAAATGGAGAAAGAGCGCCTCCCCCAGAGCTACAGATGAGCACCGCCTCCAGAGCCGGAAATGGAGAAGACTTTGCCTTTGTCTGTGTGTTTGTGTCTCACTGTATGTTATTGTAATAAAGCATTGAATGTTTGCCTGTGTCTGCTTATATACTGTAATCAGCTCTGAATCTCCTCGGGGAGAAGGGCAGAATATAAATAAAGTGCTATTATCATTACTATTATTATTATATGTGTTGTTGTTGTTATTGTGAAGAAAACCATGTTGTGCAGAATATTCCTCATCAGAGTTTCACAACACTTAAGAAATGTATGTATTTATATGTACACACACACACACACACATATACATACTTTCTAACTTTATCTACTGCTGAGTTTGGTCCAAAACATGAATCTGTTTCCAAAAGGAATAAGGAAGGTAATAGACAGACAGACAGATATTTGCACTGAGGATCATTCTTAGTTCAAAAATAAACAGAAAGGAAGAACATGAAAGAACCACTCTGGTTTCCATCCAAAATGCAGACTGCCTCCAGTTAATTTGTAAGGGTTGAGGCATCAAAGATGTAGAGAAAGGAAGAAAAATAACATTGAGCCCTCTTTTATCCTCGTGGAACCGCTGCTCTTTGCTGCTTATCCCTGTTTTTGTTTTGTTTGTTTTTTTACAAGATTCAAGCTTTCAAGTGTCATAACCTAAGAGTCAAGCCAGTCTGAATTGTTTGGGAAAGTTTTGCCATCAGAGGGCACCTTTAGGTAATTACCTCAAATAGGCTGATGACACCTTTATTGATAAGCTAGATGTAGATAATGGATGGGCGTTCGATATCCTTTCCAGGCTATTACTGCTCTTTAGGGAGAAAAGTAAGTCTAGAATGCGGTATGTGTGAGAGAAGGAGGGAGGGAGGAAGAGGGAAACACTGGCAGATTCCTTTTAAAATAAATGTTATTTTCTTCTATCCAGACATGAAATCCTACTAGAGCTAGCATCTTTTAAATAAAGACACTGGATGTCTGCTCATGATGCTATTAAAAATTCCAGAACCCATCTAACTGATGGTTGCATTTGTAAGGCAACCATCATTGGACAGTTCTGCCTGCTGAGCTAATGTGAAGCCGTAGTTCAGGTTCCCATTCAGTGCCACCCACACCATAACTTTTCTGCCCAATGAATTGGGCATGCCATTTGATGACATACTATAGTGTTTGCTTCACATGATTCCCAAAACCAGATGTTAAACTAATATCCAATTTAGAGCTTGCCACCTCTCCTCTATCAGTGTCCCCTCTTCTTTCACCTTTCCATCATCTCCATCACCATCAGGGTCCATCTCATGCCATCACCCTCTTCTCCAAGTGAATTATTATGCCAAAGGAGACAATAGGGCCTCTGCCTTAGAGAGCATCTAGTTTTACCCCTCAAGCTATATATATCAAGTTGTGTTCACACAAAATAGGAAGATGAGGAAAATACATGAGGGGAAGTCATAGCGAGGAGGGAGCAAGCTAGTTTTCTGCTGCCTTGGAGACTAGAATGTGGAACAATGTCTTCAAACTACAGGAAAAAAGATTCCACCTGAACATCAGGAAGAACTTCCTAACTGTAAGAACTATTCAGCAGTAGAACTCTCTGCCTCGGGCTGTGGTGGAGGCTCCTTCTTTGGAGGCTTTTAAACAGAGGCTGGATGGCCATCTGTCGGGGGTGCTTTGAATGTGATTTTCCTGCTTCTTGGCAGGGGGTTGGACTGGATGGTTCACAAGGTCTCTTCCAGCTCTACGATTCTATGATTCTATGATGTTTCTGTCCTTCACATAATAGCTTCCATTATGAGGGATAGGGGTTTTGATTTGTGTGTTGAGAGCTTAGAAGGTGGTAAAGGTCCTGCAGGTCACATTTGACCTCCAGAAGTCACATCCGGTCTATTGGTTTCAAGATTCTCTCCTCTGAAGTATGCAGTTGGATCCTGACTAAGGATCCTTCTATCCAGCTCAGAATTCAGGCTGCCAACTTCCCAAGCACTTATTTTTTCTTCCAGCCCATCTGAAGGCCCAGTAGCTCAGAAGCCAGAAGTCATCAATTCTCATTGAAGAAACCTTTCCATCAGATGGCACGAAGCAAGTATCTTCAGATAGCTCACAGACCGCCAACTGGCTATCAACCCCTTTTTAAACAGGCAATCAAACCTGGCAATTTTCATTTGACAATGATAGATTTTCATTACTGTGTTTTTACTCAGGAGCTTTATATTGGAAGGCAAGCAAATCTATTTACCCCTTGAAACTCAAAGATTACATTGTAAAGTTTACATTTTGTGCTAGCAAAATGCCACAGCATCTACATGCTGACAACTCTGGATAAAAGGTCAGGTTGCTTTTTGGTGCTCAGAGGTGCTGATTTCTGGAAGATTTCTTATTGCTTTGTTTTGTTTTACTATGAAGAGAAAACAATAGAAACAAGACAAACCTTGAAGTGCAAACATATACACTTTGATTCAGAAAAACTGAGTTCGGGGGGCTGTATTCTTTCCTATGTGTAGATGTTGTTGTTGTTGTTGTTCATTCGTTCAGTCGTCTCCGACTCTTCGTGACCTCATGGACCAGCCCACGCCAGAGCTCCCTGTCGGCCGTTACCACCCCCAGCTCCCTCAAGGTCAGTCCAGTCACTTCAAAGATGCCATCCATCCATCTTGCCCTTGGTCGGCCCCTTTTCCTTTTGCCTTCCACTTTCCCCAGCATAATTGTCTTCTCTAGGCTTTGCTGTCTCCTCATGATGTGGCCAAAGTACTTCAACTTTGTCTCTAGTATCTTTCCCTCCAGTGAGCAGTCGGGCTTTATTTCCTGGAGGATGGACTGGTTGGATCTTCTCGCAGTCCAAGGCACTCTCAGCACTTTCCTCCAACACCACAGCTCAAAAGCATCAATCTTCCTTCGCTCAGCCTTCCCTAAGGTCCAGCTCTCACATCCGTAGGTGACTACAGGGAATACCATGGCTTTGACTAGGCGGATCTTTGTTGCCAGTCTGATGTCTCTACTCTTCACTATTTTATCGAGACTGGACATTGCTCTCCTCCCAAGAAGTAAGCGTCTTCTGATTTCCTGGCTACAGTCTGCATCTGCAGTAATCTTTGCACCTAGAAATACAAAGTCTGTCACGGCCTCCACGGTTTCTCCCTCTATTTTCCAGTTGTCAATCATTCTTGTTGCCATAATCTTGGTTTTTTTGACGTTTAGCTGCAACCCGGCTTTTGCGCTTTCTTCTTTCATGTGTAGATAGATTTGCTTATTCCATTGTTTATTCTCCTGGTTCTTGGTGTGTGGTTACCATTTGGTGTTGACTAAATGAAGGCAGAAGTTGAACAGGGTTTTTCTTCCATTGACTATTACAAAAAAAGTTAAGGATTGCAGTGTGAAAAATAGGGACATTTTTTAAATCATGTGAAGTGATTCTACCCATGCCATGTTCCATTTTTCTCTCTACTTAAAACAGGTTCTTTTAACTGGTATAGAATTGATGCAGTTTGACACCACTTTAGCCACCATGGCTTAGGGCAGCAGACTCCTGGGAGTTCTAGTTTTACAAGTTCTTTAGCCTTCCTTGCCCAAGAGTGCTGGTACCTTACCAAAGTACAATTCCCATGTTTCCAAAGGTTCAAAACATAGCATGGCAAAAGCAGTGTGAACATTCATTTCATTTTGTGATGTAGTGGTTTGCTTGCTGACTATGGCCTCATCTACACAGCCATATAATGCAGTTTCAGAATGGGACCTATGACATTGTAGACCAGGATTCAATTACTTGCTTGGCCATGGAATCCTGCTGAGTTACCTGGACAAGTCACATGCCGTCAGCTCCAAAAGCTTTGTGATAGTTTCGCTTTAAAGTCATGATACATTGGAAACAAGTTGAAGGCACACAACAACAACAACAACAACAACAACAACAACATGCTTCCAAAACCCAGGCAATGATGACCATGTCTTTCATGTCAAGCCACACTTGATATGATGTGTTTATATGTATTGTTGATTTTTTAGAAACTGTTCAATGCTCAGAAACTCTCATGGCTTTGTAGCAAGGATTCCTAGGAGTCACATACTCTGCTTATGTTCCTCATAGATGCTGACAGATCTATTTCCCTACCTAGATCCATCAGGTACCATCTACAAGTCTCCATGGAATTCCTCACATGGATCTGCCCACCATCATCAGTGGAAAATGCACATTGCAAGTTACTTACTAAAAGCCACAAGACATTCAGCAGTGTGGAAACAAATGAGTGAGAAGAAGGAGCAAGATGCTGTTCGGAGGCCACATTGTAGATAATGATGTTAATGATGTTCCCCGTCTATTATAATGTCTCATTGTCTGCCGGAGAACATGAAGTCAATTTCAGAGGTTGTCAGCTTTCAAGAACATTGAACTCTATTATAAATGTTGTCTCTCTTTCTCTTTCTGTCGCTCTTTTTCTCTCCCCCCAGCCCACCCTATTTTTGAAAAGACAGAGCCTCATATACAGTCCCTGAAGATCCTTCCGTGATGGAATGCAGGCATACTTTAGAAAATGATTTATGACTACAGAGCCCATTTCGGGGGAAATGAGATAGCTCCTAGTTATGACATTATTAGAGGGACCTTCTGCTGATCTTTTCAAGGAGGAAACAGCTAAGCAAACTGTTTGTTTCCACCTTTCTCCTTCACTATAGCTTCATTTCTTTACTTCAAAGAAGCCCAGCAATAATCCATTTATCAAAAATTTGACATGTAATAATACTATTTTTAAAAGGTGAAAGAGATTGGATGTGGGAGGGAGGAGGAATAACATATAATCTTGCTTTCTTTCTGGAAGAAAAGACATGAAGTGCATCTACATTGTAGAAATAATGCAATTTGGCATCTCTTCAATGGTTGTAGTTTGGTGACACACCAGTACTAGAGTGTTCTCTCACTACTTCGTGGTTTGCTTTAAGCGGACTCGCTGTTTCACGGGTTTTTGAAAATATTAATAAAATATATATAATATTAAATATTTACATGCGGAGGCCAGAGAGGCCAGGAACCTTGGAAGTGCAGCAGCCTGAGGCACGGCGGGGAAGGCCTGCCTCCCTGGCCTGTTGCTACCTGCATGGCTGCGGAGGCTCTGCGGAAGCCAGGGAAGCAGGCAGGCACCCTTGGGATGGGCCAGGAGGCAGGTAATGGAAGTGTGCGTGAGAAAATAATACATGAAATATGTAAAATAATGTATAAATATTAAAATTAATATGGTGTCCCTATTTTGTGGATTTTCACTTATCATGGGTGGTCCTGGAACATAAGTGGTGGAGAAGGCTAAAAACAACAGCTGCCATCATTCCATAGCATAGAGCCATGGCAGTTAAAGCTACATTAAATCTTAGTTGGGTCACTTGATACATTGCTCCATTTGGTCAACAACGACCTCATTTATTGCTATATGAACAAGCCTGGTTGAACCACCAACATTCTCCTGAACATCTCCTCTTTCAGAATATCTCAGAGGAAGAGTTTAAAGTATCTACCACTTGGTTTAAATCACACACAAATCAGTGGAAACCAGTGATTCCCATGTCAGCAGACTGCTCAATCCATTCCAGGTCTTGGCATGCAATGAAAGGATTTAAGATCATCTGGGGAGGTCCTGCTCTTGGTCCTGCCTTCTTTGCAGGCACAACTGGCAGGGATGAGAGACAGGGCCTTCTCAGTGGTGGTCCCTTGGCAGTGGAACTCCTTTCCTAGGGATATTAGATCAACTCCTTCCCTCCTTCTCACAAAAAGAGAGTCTTCAACCTCAGCAAGATGGAGTGGATGAGGGATTGGAGGACATCCAACCCCAAATTGGGAAAGAAGTCATCCAGGAATACCTGGCCGCTCTTAATGAGTTCAAGTCCCCAGGGCCAGATCAACTACACCCCAGAGTATTGAAGGAACTAGCGGAAGTCATTTCGGAACCATTGGCAACCATCTTTGAGAGTTCTTGGAGAACGGGAGAAGTTCCAGCAGATTGGAGGAGGGCCAATGTGGTCCCAATCTTCAAGAAGGGAAAAAAGGACGACCCAAACAACTACCGTCCGGTCAGCCTCACGTCGATACCGGGCAAGATTCTGGAAAAGATTAAGGAAGTGGTCTGCAAACACTTAGAAACAAATGCAGTCATCGCTAATAGTCAACATGGATTTATCAAAAACAAGTCATGCCAGACTAATCTGATCTCTTTCTTCGATAGAGCTACAAGCTGGGTAGATGCGGGGAATGCCGTGGATGTAGCGTACCTGGATTTCAGTAAGGCCTTCGACAAGGTCCCCCATGACCTTCTGGCAAGGAAACTAGTCCAATGTGGGCTAGGCAAAACTACGGTGAGGTGGATCTGTAATTGGTTAAGTGGACGAACACAGAGAGTGCTCACTAATGCTTCCTCTTCATCTTGGAAAGAAGTGACGAGCGGAGTGCCGCAGGGTTCTGTCCTGGGCCCGGTCCTGTTCAACATCTTTATTAATGACTTAGATGAAGGGCTAGAAGGCATGATCATCAAGTTTGCAGACGACACCAAATTGGGAGGGATAGCCAATAGTCCAGAGGACAGGAGCAGAATTCAAAACGATCTTGACAGATTAGAGAGATGGGCCAAAACTAACAAAATGAAGTTCAACAGTGACAAATGCAAGATACTCCACTTTGGCAGAAAAAATGAAATGCAAAGATACAGAATGGGGGATGCCTGGCTCGAGAGCAGTACGTGTGAAAAAGATCTTGGAGTCCTCGTGGACAACAAGTTAAACATGAGCCAACAATGTGATGTGGCGGCAAAAAAAGCCAATGGGATTTTGGCCTGCATCAATAGAAGCATAGTGTCTAGATCTAAGGAAGTAATGCTGCCCCTCTATTCTGCTTTGGTTAGACCACATCTGGAATATTGTGTCCAATTCTGGGCACCACAATTCAAGAGAGATGTTGACAAGCTGGAAAGTGTCCAGAGGAGGGCGACTAAAATGATCAAGGGTCTGGAGAACAAGCCCTATGAGGAGCGGCTTAGGGAACTGGGCATGTTTAGCCTGAAGAAGAGAAGGCTGAGAGGAGATATGATAGCCATGTATAAATATGTGAGAGGAAGCCACAGGGAGGAGGGAGCAAGCTTGTTTTCTGCTTCCTTGGAGACTAGGACGCGGAACAATGGCTTCAAGCTACAAGAGAGGAGATTCCATCTGAACATTAGGAAGAACTTCCTGACTGTGAGAGCCGTTCAGCAGTGGAACTCTCTGCCCCGGAGTGTGGTGGAGGCTCCTTCTTTGGAAGCTTTTAAGCAGAGGCTGGATGGCCATTTGTCAGGGGTGATTTGAATGCAATATTCCTGCTTCTTGGCAGGGGGTTGGACTGGATGGCCCATGAGGTCTCTTCCAACTCTATGATTCTATGATTCTATGATTCTATGATTCCTGGCCTTCCACAGAAAAGTAAAAATGTTTATTTTTGAACAAGCCTTTGGGAACCTAGTACAATAGATAAACATGGAACTATGTGAAATCGAATACTGGAACGGCTTAGACAATGTTTTTGGATGACAAGGCAAATAGTGAAGATAGTGGTTTTATATGTTTTTAAAGGTTTTAATGTATAAATGTTATAATTCCGTTTTAAATGTTTATTGTAATTTTTACATTGTTTTAATGGCATCGAATAGCTGAATATGTTGTAAAGCTGCCTTGAGTCACCTTCAGGTTTGAGAAAGGAGGGGTAGAAATATTGTAAATAAATAAATAAATAAAATTTCTCCAAGGTGCCAAACTAAGATCTATCTTGGATAGCTCTCTTGGCACCTGAAATCAATCTCCTAACCAAAATGCAGTCAACTGAAAGGAATCCTTCCCAACCAGGCAGCCTCCAGGTGTATCCTGGCAGGAATTATGGGCTGATAGTAGGTGTAGCCCAGTGGTTCTCAACCTGTGGATCCCCAGATGTTTTGGCCTTCAACTCCCAGAAATCCCAGCAGCTAGTAAACTGGCTGGGATTTCTAGGAGTTGTAGGCCAAACCACCTGAGGACCCACATGTTGAGAAGCACTGGGGTAGTCTAATACATATCAAGGGTGGAAGAAGGCTGATGTCACTTTAGCTGAGCCAACTAAAGAAACCAAGAAACCTAGCCTCAATTTAATTTCACATTTGACCAGGGGGAAAAGCTAGTAGAAATGCATAGAAATTATGAATAATTAACTCCTCCTGCCCTGCATTGTTCCCTTAACTCTCTGATTAATTGGAGATGGCAAGGAAAGACTGACCCATGAATATCCGCCACTTGCTTTTAGAAATCCCACTCTGTCATTCTCCTTTCCTCAGCTGGGATGAACTTTAAAACTCTCTGCTGAAAATAATGATTTGGTCTGAGAATAGGAGTCCTGATTGAAGGTAACTGATTCACCTTGACCTTTTCTGTGTAATTCACTTGGCACACTGGTTTTTACCTACCTTCCCTTCCCTCCCCCTCCTCAATTAAAAAGGCCTTAATTGCTTTTGAAAACAATAATACTTTGGTGTATAAAACTGTCCTGAATCATACTAGTGTCAGCACAGATAAACTCCAGCCCTCCAGATGTTTTAAACTTCAACTCCCACAATTCCTAACAGCCTACTGGCTGTTAGGAATTGTGAGAGTTGAAGTCCAAAACACCCAGAGGGCCAAAGTTTGATCATGCCTGGACTAGAGGCCACCTTGGATTCTACTCTGGGAGAACACTGCCATGGGGTCTTTTCCATCCCTAATGTAGGATATATCTGCTTCTGCAGACTTGAGGGATGCTCTGGAGCTCCCATGAAGCTGTGGGTCTGGCTCTCACTGTATGGTAGTTTGAAGAGTTGAGTTGAATCCTGTTCAGAAGAAGCTGCACAAGGCCATCCCACTTTCCCTGGCACCAAGGACAAGGGGTGGTACTTATCCTGTCCCTCTCATCCTTGGCTTAGCACCAGTGCACCAATTTGGCACTGGTTGTCACTCATCTCATCCAATCATGGTGGTTGGAGCAATGGAGCAATTGGAAAAGGAAGGAGGGAGAGATTCCTCCTTTCCCCTCTCTTGTGCCACTCCATTGCTTCCATTGTCAGTGGATATGACAAGGGATGACTACCCTTAGTTGCATGACTGGTAGTTGCCACTATGCCAAAGGACATCAGGGCAAAGGTATGGGTGGTGGTCTGATTTCGTGCTATTGGACTCCATCTGGCTATTGGAGTGGCTGTTGCCATACCACTACCTGTTGAGCCATCTCAGCGGCTTGACATGTAGATCTAATGGTGCTGATTTGGAGTAGTGTCAATTAAATGACAGAGAGTCCTGGGCTTTAATAATAGATCTACATGTCCAGCCCCAGAGATGGTTCAGCAGATGGAGGATGTCCACATGGTATGGCAAAAAGTCACTCCAATAGGCAGATGGAGTCCACACAACCCAAAAGCACAAAATCAGACCACCACCCATATCTTTGCACTTGTCAGTGTAGCCAATCATCTACATGTCTGGAGCTGAATTGCTGTATGCGGCCCATGTGTGGTGTTGGAGGCAATAATGCAACAAAACATGTTCTAATCCCTTGTTATCCCTTCATCAAACCTTGATAACAGACACCCAATGTGATGTGATATTCAGAGGCGGCCCTAGGTAATTTTCAACTGTAAGCAAACAGTATTTTGCCCCCCCCCCTCCCAACCAATCATTGATATATATTTTCTGTTCGTCATGGGAGTTCTGTGTGCCATGTTTGGTTCAATTCCATCATTGGTGGAGTTCAGAATGCTCTTTGATTTTAGGTGAACTATACATCCCAGTAACTAGAACTTGCATATGTCAAGGTCTATTTTCCCCCAAGAGCGCCTCAAGAGCGCCCCTGGGCAAAATCAACTATACTGTGAATGCTTACTTTGCGTAATGGGTTGAGCCGCCCCTGGTGATATTGCTTCCATACACATGTCATTTTTCCAGAAAAGGGGGAAGGAAAAGACAGGGTTTTTTTTGGGGGGGGGGGGATTGTTCAAAGGGGCAGACATGGTGACTTCAAAGGATGTTTTGGTGGCTGCAAAAGCCATAAAATAGGGTTCAAAGACCACTGCGAGTCACTCTCTCCTCAGCCATGCTGTAGGCCAAGACTGTAAGATGAGCTTGATTGGACACTGAATAATGAATTCATAAATATTCATGGGTCTATACTTCTCCTGTCTGTTCCCCATATGGACCCTTTGTGTTTCTAATGGTACCATATTGAAATTCTCCTTGCCTCTCAGGTGTTATCATGGTAGGCCTTAAAGAACCAACAGTTCATCATGATCATTATCTGCTTTCTGCCCCTTGAGAACCAAGGCCTCATTTCAACATGATCTAAACTTGTAATAATAGCATTTGATGTGATTAATACAAAGACATGTTCCGTTTTCTGTTTAAGCAGCTTTTGACAAATATTAATAAATTACTAGCACTGAGCAAATAAGTTGCAATGAATAATTTAGCCCCAGCTACTTTTTATGCATGTGGAAAATCAGCAGAACACCATTTTGTTGAAAATACATATCTGTTATGCAAAAGTATCCAATGGTTTCAGTGCTTTTTTTGTCTTAATGGATCTGTTTTCCAATTTCCAGGGAAACAAACGTAGCGAAATGGATTTGAGTTCTAATTTGCAAACATGAATTATACAACATGAAAGTTTTGCACACTGCCATATAATCCAGTTTCAGAATGCAGTTTAAATTCTCTGAACTGCATGAATCTACACTCTGTCACTCCTTCCCACCTGCTACTAAGGAGACTGTTCAGTTCCTGAACTGGTGCTTGGCGGCTGTAACGGACTGGATGAGAGCAAGCAAACTGATACTGAATCTAAACAAGACAGAGGTCTTCCTGGTCAGTTGGAAGGCCAAACAGGGCATAGGGTTACAGCCTGGGCTTGATGGGGTTACACTCCCCCTCAAGGTGCAGGTCGGGAGTGATCCTGGGCTCATCGCTGAGCCTGGAACCCCAGGTTTTGCCTGTGGTCAGGGGAGCTTTTGCACAGTTAAAACTCATGCTCCAGCTGGGCCTGTATCTTGGGAGGTTGGACTTGGCCACGGTGGTCCACGCTCTGGTTACATCCCAAATAGATTACTGCAACGCACTCTACGAGGGGTTACCTCTGAAGACTGCTCAGGAAGCTCCAGCTAGTCCAATGCTTGGCAGCCAGGTTGCTCACTGGAGTGGGGTACAGGAAGCGTACAACTCCTCTGTTATGCCAGCTCCACTGGCTGCCCATTAGCTTCCGAGCACAATTCAAAGCAATGGCTTTAGCCTATAAAGCATTAAACAGTTCCATCCCATTTTACCTGTCTGAACATATCTCCCTCCATGAAACATCAAGGACTTTAAGATCATCCGGGGAGGTCCTGCTCTCAATCCTACCACCATCACATTTGCGCTTGGTGGGGATGAGAGACAGGGCTTTCTCCGTGGTGGCCCCTCGGCTATAGAACTCCCCCCCTAACTAGATCAGATCCACTCCCTCCCTCTTGACCTTCCAGAAGAAACTCAAATCCTGGATGTGGGATCAGGTATTTGCACAATAGATGGACTTACTGGGAAGACAATGTTTTTAACAGACGGCAATGGACTGCTTTTAGTATGACAAATCAAATTGGCGAATTGTTTTAATGTGTATTTATAATTGTCTTAATTTTGTTTTTTCTGTATTTTATGCTATGTTTGTTCTATGTTGGCGCTGAATACTGCATGTTGGTAGTTGTCCCGAGTCCCTCTTAGAAGGTTGAGAATTACAGGGTATAAATGTTCTAAAGAACTAAATATAAATGCACTTCCATATAATCCAGTTCAATGAAGTCAATTTGAATTCCGAAACTGCACTATATGGCAGCATAGATGGGGCTAACGATCAGGCAAAACAAATCCTGAGAAGGATCTAAAAGCAGGAGTGAACAACTGCTGGGCCTCTAGCTCTTCTTGGATTACAACACCCATCAACCTGTATGATTGGCTATGCTGACAAGGGCTGATGGCATTCTGATCCAACAAAAGTTGGGGGACTACAAAATTCTCATTCCTGGCAAGGGATGGGAAAATATTACAAAATTGTAATTGTATTGACTTTAGATCCAAACCATTCAATATGTTGTGTTGACAGCTCTCCCACTCCCATTATTCCTATCGCTAATGATGATAGGAATGAGTAATTAGCAATGCCTCTGCTTAGTCTATTTACAGTAGCTTGACAACTGGAACTTAAATCAGGTGTTCCATCAATCCCTACTGGCTTCCATTTCAGCTTTTCTGAAAGAAAAGCCTTCAAACATTCGAAATAAAAATTCAAGAGGTGCGCTTAAATTACTGCATTGACTTCAAACTCCTGCCAAGCAAATGAGAAATAATGGTAATTTATCTATACTCATTTGGTTATCCTGCCAGACACCTGTCCTCAGATGTTCTGAATGTCCCCGGGTCTGTTTCTCTATGTACTACATCAGCTGGAAGATGGTTCTTTTACTGTTATTATTACTGGAAGTTTCTAAATGGATTTTTCCCCCCATTCACAAAGTGTCCCTCCCATAAATGTCATTCCCAGTCTACTTCAGCTTTCTCCTTCTTTACCTCTATCTAGATGTGGGGGGGATCACATATGGAAAACAAGGGTGCATGCATATTGTGTTCTGGAAATAGGTGTTGTTCTAAGCCTCATAGCAGGTCTTTCAATATCAGAAACTGACCCATGTTACTACTATAGCATGAGCTATTTTAGTGGGAAATTATGCAGTGGATGGTCTACAGCAGAGAAACATTCCACCTCGTTCAATGAAGATATCCATCTTTCCTGCACAGTCAATGGTAGAATTAGTCCCTAACTTGGGCTGCTATATAATTCAGTTTCTGAATACAAATTTAACTATATTGAACTGGATTTTATGGCAGTGTAGACTCATATAATCCAGTTCATACGAATTAATCTCCATTCCGAAACAGGACTATATGGCAGTGGAGATCGATCCTTGGAGGCTCTCACCTGAAGCAAAGGAGGTATCTCTGAGTGGGGCAACACATGCCTTTCATAGAATCATAGAGTTGGCAGATACCCCATGGGCCATCCAGTCCAACCCCTTTTTGCCAAGAAACAGGAAAATCACATTCAAAGCACCCCTGACAGATGGCCATCCAGCCTCTCTTTAAAAGCCTCCAAAGAAAGAGCCTCTGAAGCAGTTGCTGGGATGCCAAGAGGTGGGAAGTCCCTAAAGCAAGTCCCTAAAGCAAGCTGGCTTTTGAGGTCAACTTGCCAAAGTTTTGAGTCCTGAATCCCCCCACACTCCTTGTCACAAGAAATTCAATGTCTAGATTTGATAAATGTGAATTTAATATGATGTGTGGGAATGAATGGAAGAATTGAAGTTGTATGGATGGAGTTAATAATTTTGGAAACACCAGTATAAAATTAAGGCCTGCAATGACTAACTACCTGCTTGCTGGACTTGCTAATGAGAAACTCTGATAAGAACTGGGACAGTGATAACAGAAATGTTTGCAACATTCCTTATGTTAAGAAGGAAGTCAACACAAGCTTTGCGTTTGTCAACACCAACCAAGAAGATCAACATCTGGCCAGGAAACTGAGATGGAGCCAGGATTGAAGATGTCTATCATTAATTTACAACTTTGGGACTACATGAACAGAATATTTCTATAAAAGACTCAGTCTAATAATGCTCAAAGTGTGGCAGACCAAGGAGTCTGTTCCACCCGCTATGCTCTGCTCCATGGGAAGGAGAGAGATAGTGTGCCTATGGATAGTGGCAGATCTGCACAGGAGCAGTCTGGTCACTTTGGGGCTCCTTTCTCAGGGGAAGAGGAAGAAGTGTGCTTTTGCAGTCTTGGATTTTGAGCAGGGAGTCAGGTTCTGCTGTATGGAAAACAAAGATCTGGTCCTTGGCATTGTTCTTGGGGAAATAAGGTTTGGCAATATGGAACGATGCATTGGCAGGCTGCAGGAAAGCAGGGTCTGGCCTAAGAGGTGCTTCTCCAAGGAGGGAGAACAGGATATGGTAATATTTTGGATGCATGTGGATGAATGTGTGTACATGTGTGTGAATGTTGAGCGAAAATGTAATTCCCCTTTGTTTGTTTGTTAACCAATGTAATTGTAAATCCAATGCAGTTGCATAGAATCTATATGTCTGTATGTCCAATGTCATTCTTTGTCTAAATGTTTGTCTGTAATCTAATATACCCTCTCACACTGGAAATTGCAATAAAAAGAACCTATGCTTCAAAGTTATTGAAAAGTCATTCATGACATCCTTGGCATCACAGCATTTTTCTTTCTCTGGCTCCTATGTCACATGCCGACACCCCAAACCTTTCCCATTGTACAGAGGTCCCTGGTATCCACTGGTCTTTGGTTCCAAAATCTATGGACAATTAAACCCTGTGATGTGGAATGGTAGGGTAAAATGGATGGTGGTAATTTTTGTTCATTAATATCTAGACCGTATGACATTTGCTAACAAATACCTTTGATTCAAGGAGCAGTCGATTGTAAGATGTAGTACCACCAACAGATACATATATAGATATATCTATATATCTATACATAGATAAATATATGTAAAATAGTTAGATAGGTATATGAGTCCCCTCAGGAAGAGATAAATATATGTAAAATAGTTAGATAGGTATATGAGTCCCCTCAGGAAGAGAGGGAAGGTTATAAATAAAGTGTTGTTGTTGTTAGCTTGGATACCCAGCATTACCCAGGTTATTTGAGAAGTCATTTTTTTAATTGTACAAAATGCATAGGGTTGTGGGTGGACTACAACTCCCATCACACCAGGTTAACCCCCTAAAACTCCATCAGTACTTAAAGTTTGTTATGTTAGACAAGTTTGCTCTAGATGCATCATTGGGGCAGCAAGTTCCACTGCTGAACAGCTCTCCTTACAGTGAGGAAGTTCTTCCTAATGTTCAGGTGGAATCTCCTTTCCTGTAGTTTGAAGCCATTGTATCACATCCTAGTCTCCAGGGCAGCAGAAAACAAGCTTGCTCCCTCCTCCCTGTGGCTTCCCTTCATATATTTATACATGCTATTATGTCTCCTCTCAGTCATCTCTTCTGCAGGCTAAACATGCCCAGCTCTTTCAGCCACTCCTCATAGGGCTTGTTCTCCAGACCCTTGATCATTTGAGTTGCCTTCCTCTGGACACATTCCAGCTTATCAACATCTCCCTTCAACTGTGGTGCCCAGAAACAGTGTGATTCCAGGTGTGGTCTGACCAAGGCAGAATGTTATTCTGTGGTGATTCCAAAGGAAATGATCCCATGTTCTTCGAGTGATAAGTGCAAAGCTTGTGCCTTGTTTGTAAAAAGGGTCCATCTGAATGTGAATTTTGCACAGATTACATTCTAAAGTCTCCAAGGATTGTTTTCTATTGTATCAGAGGTTCAAACCCACCCCAATGGGATTCTATTGCAATAACAGTTTGATAGGGTAACAGACTCTTTAAAAAGTGAGGCAACGTATTAAAGAGGAGATATTGGCCATCTCGATGGAGTAGTTTAACTTTGCATTGCCGTCCGCCCAGCAAACAAATACTATTTTCTATGAAGTTATTTACTCCACAATGCTATTTGCTCCAAACCTGTTTTCTTCCCCATGAAAAATATGCAATTGTTTTGTGCAGAATAACTCTCAAATTGCAAAATAAAAACAATCACTTATGTCGGATTCCCCTCCATTTCTCTCATTTGGCAACCTCACCGGCGGGATGTGTCACCATTATTCCTGTTAATTGCTTCCTGTAACGCACGCTTCTCCTTCAAATCGAGGACCTTCTTTATGATGAAAGGTAAACAGCTTGCCACTCAGGATCTCGCACAAAGAAAGAGATTTCTAAACCCCCCTCTTCCTCACCAAATTGCAAAACACACCAGAAAACAATGATATAAAAAGCATCCATGAAGTGCATACATCAAAGTCAAGGGAAATCTTTGTATTCTACCGGTAATGCTTACGAGGTAAAGTGGCATACCGATTTCTTATTTAATAAATTCCCACTGAAAATTAGTTTTTCACAGTGGGAAGGATTTCAAGCCTTGCTGAGACGAACAGGCAGGATCTAATCAGTGTTCGGGCTTTGTAGATACACCGGGGCTTGGAGATATTTGAATGATCCAATTATTCTGTGGAGGCACAATAACCGTAGCTGCATACTAATCGAGCAATATGGGGAGAGGAGTCCAGGCCGACCGCTCCGGAAGCCCTAGACATGGACAGCCCGCCGACTGACCTTCTGCCAATTACATTAATTCCAATTCTATTAGCTCATCCTTTGCCCGAAGGTGACATATGTGCAGATCTATAGGGGAAGGGGGAGAAAAGGGAGAGAAAAAACCTGACAGAATCAACTCGCCACGAGACGATGATGCAGGACGCTTGCTCACTGATTTGAATACAAGGCATTAGTTCTCAAAGTGAATGCAATCGTACAGTAAGTAAGAGCGAATTTCCCTGACAAGACAGCTCTCTAGAAAACTAAAAGAATGTCATTCCATGAAACGGTGTTGATTCTGCCTGCTGGAGAAAGTCAACTGATTTTTTTCTCCTTTTTACAGGGAAAAGTGCATTGCACAATTACATCGTAACCCTAAAAAGCAGTTAATCTTAAGCACATTGGCTTTTTTGTTCACAAGTGAAAAAGGAGTAGTGCATTTTAAGGTTAATTTGAGGAAATTAAGGCTCCTCAAACCCCAGGTGGGTTAAACCACTGGGGGTTAAACCGCTGAACTGCTGAACTTGTTAATCAAAAAGTTGATGGTTTGAATCCAGGTAGCGGGGTGAGCTCCCGCTGTTATGCCCAGCTTCTATGAGGAGCGGCTTAAGGAGCTGGGCATGTTTAGCCTGAAGAAGAGAAGGCTGAGAGGAGATATGATAGCCATGTATAAATATGTGAGAGGAAGCCACAGGGAGGAGGGTGCAAGCCTGTTTTCTGCTTCCTTGGAGACTAGGATGTGGAGCAATGGCTTCAAACTACAAGAGAGGAGATTCCATCTGAACACGAGGAAGAACTTCCTGACTGTGAGAGCCGTTCAGGAGAGGAACTCTCTGCCCCAGAGTGTGGTGGAGGCTCCTTCTTTGGAGGCTTTTAAACAGAGGCTGGGTGGCCATCTGTCAGGGGTGATTTGAATGCAATATTCCTGCTTCTTGGCAGGGGGTTGGACTGGATGGCCCATGAGAGGTCTCTTCCAACTCTTTGATTCTATGATTCTATGATTCTGCCAACCTAGCAGTTCAAAAACATGCAAATGTGAGTAGATCAATAGGTAGCGCACTGGCGGGAAGGTAACTGTGCTCTATGCAGTCATGCTGGCCACATAACCTTGTAGGTGTCTTAGAAACTGAGATGAGCATCACCCTCCCCCCCCCCCAGAGTCAGACATGACTAGACTTAATGTTAGGTTAAACCTTTACCTTTACTTAAGGCTATTAAATTGTGTGCAGATTTGCATGTAGAATTTTTTTTCTCAGGGGAAATAATTTTTCTTCTGATTTCAAATCATCAACCTATGAGAAACAAACAGGCCCCCAGTTTGGGAAACAGTGAGAGAGCAATTTCTCTATCAGAAGTTTGTCCTGCAAGCTATATTCAGCCCCTATGCCTCAATTTTTGGGGCCCTGGAAATGTGTTATAAAAATACCTCCCATAAACCCTGAGGACAACACCAAATACCTCATTTTTTTTATTCAGTCCTTCTCAAAAGGGTGTCAAGAAGTGGTAGTAACTTTCACAAATAAGTGAAGAAATTCTTTGCTATCAGGCATTTGGAAGAGAACGAGGGGGACTCTGCTGAGGAGGTTGTGGGTGTCAGTTAGGGACTCTGTTTAGTTTAAATATAATTTGTATTGTGTTTTAACTGCATTTTAACTTGTATCCATGGCACAAATATTGAATTGTTTTAAATTGTTGTATTTGCTTTTAAATTTATTGGGCTGTGTCATATTGTAAGTCTCCTTGAATCCCCAAGGGGAGAAATAGTGATGATGATGATGATGATGATGATGATGATGATGGTGATGATGATGATGATGATGATGATGTATTACCCACCTGCAGCTCAAGCTGGGGTACAACAGAAAAGTGGTGTAGAAATAAAGTTAATAAATGTATCATCATCATCATCATCATCATGGCCAATGTTCAGGAGTTATGGGAAGCAGAAGACCCAAACATCTGGAGACCCAAAGATGGAGAAGCCTGGCTTATACTCACCTTATAGTTCCAACAACAGTAGATTCATTGAACTCGCTATTTTTACACTTACGTCAGCTTCACTAATGCAGTGGGTTTACTCTACTAGCAACTAGCAATTATCTTGAGGCTCTTGTCTCAACAACAACTCCTGATCCTTTTTTTCTCTTTTGGTTTCTGCACTTTCTGGAAATTGTATCAGGCATAAGAAAGACTTCCAGTTCTGAGCAAAAATAGAGCTTAGGAAGTTCTTTTATGGAAGTAATTTAACTGCTGTTAGTCATTGTCATGTCTGAGATGGAGCTTGTTGTCATTGTCATTGCTTTTAATGCTGAAAAAATAATATATTCTGCTGCTTATTCATCTGCTCATTACTTTTTCATTATGTTCTCCTACTTAGGAGAAATAAACCCACCTAGAACAGATATGAGAATGGCATAAAACCTAAAAAATTCATTTGATTTGCCTTGAAATTAGAAATGTGATTCTTTGCTAATTTCTTTCAGAAGCAACAAGTCATTTCAGCAATTTCCTTCAAGAGGTTTTGTGTTTTTAAGTACTATTTGCTCTTTCAAGACCTCATCTGTGCAACCTTTTTTTTCCTGGTTTCTATACATTTTTCTGTCTATACACACAATACCACACACAATTTTTAAGGTATGATATTTTCTGCACAGGAAGCATCAGTGTCTAAGTGCAGAAATATTTTATATATTTAAAAATGCTGTTTCGGGTGCAGAAGATGCCATTTTTAGTACAAAAGACCCATGTGTGAACTTTATATAGAATCATTTTCAAACTGTGAAGTTTCTTGTCAGTTAAGGATTACCCTTGTTTCTTATTCTGGTTTCCCAAAAGACTTAAAAAAACTGATTTTCACATATTTTTTCTGTCCAAATAATTTTTTCACCCTACTTGAAATGCTATTTCGAAAGAAATGCTTGTAGTTACTAGAAATATTTGTCTGTAAAATGTATCATCTTCACAGCACATGTTTGAAATGTGCATCACACATGTTATTGATGATGTTGTTTTTGAAATCAATATATGAATTGAAATAGTGAAGGGGGTCACCATTATTGGACCAGGAACTTATGAGCCATTTCAGGATAATAATCAGGAGAGTAAGCATGCCTCCCCATGAAAGTATCTAAACAGGACAAAAACATATAATTTCTTCATAAAGTGTATATTGTACAGCCTCTACAGAATCAGTGTCCAACTCATTTTCATGGAGGCTCATGTCAAGTATATGGTTGGCTTCAAAGGGCCCTTGAATCCATGGATGGAGAATCTGTGGATACAGAGGGCAGTCAGTGTTTTGTGTTAATCCAGTTTGGATGCCCAGATGTTATGGAATGACATCTCCCACCCTTTTTGAATATGAGGATGATGGGAACTGCAACCTAGAAGACCTTGTGTCTCTGAGGTTGGGGAAAGGTTAAAGAGCATTTTAAAGCTCGACGTCATCTTTATTTATTTATTTAAAACATTTATATTCTGCCTTTCTCACCCCGAAGGGGATTCAGGGCGGAGAACAGCATATATACAGCAAACATTCAATGCTGAGACACAAATTCACATACAATACATAAACATTAAAAAACATTTATCAAAATATTAAAAATACACCATTTCAAACCATTCTAGTAATTGGCATCAAATCAATTGGCCTGCTCATCTTTCCTATTGCTGCTTTATTGCCCTGCCATGAAAGCTTGGTCCCATAGCCAAGTTTTTACCATCCTTCTAAAGGACAGGAGGGAGGGGGCCCACCCAATCTCACCAGGAAGCGGGTTCCATAGTCGGGGAGCAATCACCGAGAAGGCCCTGTCTCTCGTCCCCACCAATCGCGCCTGTGACAATGGCAGGATGGAAAGCAGGGCCTCCCCAGAGGATCTTAATGTCTGCGATGGTTCATAGGGGGAGATGCGTTCGGACAGGTAATTTGGACTGGGGCCATTTAGGGCTTTATAGGCCAAAGCCAGCACTTTGCCTGGTAGCAAACTGGCAGCCAGTGGAGCTGGCATAACATGGGAGTTGTATGCTCCCTGTATGACACCCCAGTTATTAACCTGGCTGCCTCTCGTTGGACTATTTGAAGCTTCCAAGCAGTCTTCAAAGGCAACCCCACATAGAGTGCATTGCAGTAGTCTATCCTAGATGTAATGGGAGCATGGACCACCGTGTACCTAAATTCAGACCCCACTATCCTGACTAAAGACAACAAACTGTAGCCTTCCAGGTGTCCCTGGGCTCACCCAGACAGCCTCTTAGAAGTGTAAACTCCTGTTTCTTTACATGGGGCATTCAAATGACACTACACGTAAACATGACTGCATTTGGCACAAAGCAGGAAAACACTTTGATTTGTCAGGAGAAGGACTGGGTCTTCTTGAAAAACCTGGGTCTTTCCAGCTGTGGGCGGAGTCTGTATTGCCCTCTCAGTAGTTCTGGGACTTCTGAGGGGGCTGTCCACACAGCCCTCACATGTTTTCCAGGCTCCGTGAGACTGGAATATCCAAGAAGGTTCTAACGCGTGCCCCCTCCCCCCCCCCAAAAAAACCCTTTAAAAAGCATTTAAAATAAAATAACTTACTCGGCTGCCATTAAAGTGCTGCCAAAGCTCTCCTGCTGTATAGGAATGATGCATCAGTGAATAGGAATGGTGTATAGGAATGATGCATTCTGGCACATCATTCCTACACACCAATAGAGCTCTGGCAGCACTTTAATGGCAGCTGGGCAAGTTATTTTTTTTACATGCTTTTAAAAGCAGTTTAGGGTGGGGACTGTCACTCTGTTCTCCCAGAAGTTTCCAGGAAGGCCTCTGGAACCCCTCACCCCAAAAAAAGCACATGCTTTCGGAAGGGGGGGGGGGCTAGAACCTGGGTGCAATTGTGCTTTTAAAATGCATCTGCTCCCAGGTTAAAGGGCTGTGTGGCACTGCCCCCTGTAACCCAATTCCCATCAACTCTAGTCTTGCTGTTTAATGATGAAGGATGTAGGAGTTGCAGTTTAGCACCTGGAGGACCACATAAAATGAAATGGAGGATTGGATTCAGCCCATGGGCCTTGAGTTTGACCCATGTGCTCTACAGAATAAAAACTAAGGAGAGTGATGAGGAGTCCACCCCAGCAGCAAAGGGGCAAGTTCATATTTTTTTAAAAAAAAAAAATCTTCCTCCTTTTTCTAAACATGATTCATTGCAAATCACCATCTTTGATGAATTTCCTGTGAGAGCTTGAGGAATGAGGCAAATGCTAAGTCCCTCCATGCAGAATAAGTATCTTTGCAAAATTTGGAGCACAGGGAAGGGCCGTGATTGTTTTCCCAGCTGTGCGCTGGCATCTTAACATGAAAAGCAGGTATAATTCCTCTCCCTCTACATACAAAATTGGAGCTTATTGCCGCTCATGAAGAATAGGGGGGAAAGAATGCCATGCACTGCCAAGCAGACGGCTCAACCTTGCCATAAAGAAATCGTGCTTGTGTTTGCATTCCCTGCCTGCCTTCAAATTAGGGATCAGATCAATTAGATCTCTTATAATGGGCTGAAAGCTGGGCAGTACAGAACAAAAGTTGGCCATTTTGTGGGGTATCTCCCAAGCAAGGGAGGAGAGCAAGTACTGACCTGGGACATGTCTTGTGGTTATGGAAGATTGCCTGGAACGGAGGGAGAAAAACAGATTCCAGTTTAATCCTACCGCTTGCTTGTTTATATGAAAATCAAATGCCGATGTTTTATTTATTTGCCTGCAGAGTAACTACATTGAGGGAAAGATGAAAAGAGTGTGGTATTCAAGATAGGGAGGTGGTAAGGAAGACAGCATCAAAAAAGCCCAGCCAATAAATTAAAGTGATTATGGGCAAAACTCAACCCTGCGGAATTAATTTGGGTTTTCGAAAAGGAAAGAAGTGAGTTTACTTGTATTTACTTAAGTTATAGCCTGCCTGTCTCCCAATACAGACCAAAAGTGGCTTGTAGGAAGCATTAAAATGGAAAGCAGCTAAAAGAAACAATTGGCAATACAACCTTTCAAAGAACAAATTAAATAACCAAGCAGTGAGAATAAAAATATCTCACAAATGGAAGAAAGGGCATAAGAGTTTGGAGAAAGTATCCTATATGGAAGCCATGTCTTTGTAAGTGGACTTAGATGTGTGGGCTACACAATGTATAACCTTGGTCTAACATACAGTGATAGCTTGACTTAAGAGTTTAATTCATTCTGTGACCAAGCTCTTCACTCAAAATGCTCTTATCTCGAAATGAATTTTCCCACTGAAATGCATTGAAATGCAATTAATCCATTCCAGTCTCCTGAATTCCCCCTGAAATTCCTCCTGAAATTTACATGTTTTAAATAAGAAAATGTATTTTATAAATCACAAATGATGTATAAATGCACATTCACATGGAACAATAAAAAAGAAAGACCAACTTAAAGATGGAAGAAGCTCAAAGTTATGGCAAGGAAACACAAAGCACAAACTGAAGAGGCCGAAGCATTATTTTCTTCCTACTGAACTCATTCCAGCCTCCCTCCCTTTCTTGATCTCTCTCCCTTTCTCTCCACACAAAATCAACTAATCTAAAATTCCTCAAGAGTAAAGTGGATAGCAGTCTTCCAAAGTGGACAAGAACACGGAGGCACAGAGGTTGCTCCCTTGAAGCCCTAAAGCGCCATACTCTCGAGCTAGTGCTCCCTCTCTTAACTCAAAATGCTCTTAAGTTGGGATGCTCTTAAGTAGAAGTTCCACTGTACATTAAAACAAACAAACAAAGAAAGAAAGAAAGAAAGAAAGAAAGAAAGAAAGAAAGGATTGTAAGGAAAGAGACAAAAAAGTCAAATTTAGGAATGGGTGTTTTCTGGCGTAATGTAAAAATAAACCACGCGTAGTTCACGTTTGATCAGCCTGCACACAGTCTTGCCAGAGAAGGAAAATATGTCATGCAGATTAACAATGAAGAACAAGTGGTTTACTCTTCATAGTTCAGAACAACATATGTACAATGTGATCAGTTAAATCAACTCACATAATGTCCTTTTATGAGAGATTTAAAATGGTCTTTCTTTGTCCATGTGGATAAACACCTTCAGCATGTCATGAAGTGAGAGCACAGTGCAAACTCTGTCTCTGTCTGCTTGTCTCTTTCTTTTCTTCTGCTTCTCTCTAAGCACCTGCATCAGCCTGAACAAAAATGTAACAGTAACCAAAAGTCCTAGGCTTAGCCAGCTCCCTGGGCGTGGCCAGAACAATCAGCATCTTATTTTGCAGTCGACACACACACACACAAACTGATTTCTTGTATGCTCCAACATGCTTGAGATTAAATAATAATTTCTTATCATAATCAAATAAAAGTAAAAATAGTTCAGACAGAGAGAGGTTAAGCCAACTGGATCAAATCTTAGTAAGAAATGTTAATCTTGGTAAATTTCAGTCTCACAGAGAAGAACAAATATTGTTCCTTTTTTCTCCTTGATCTCAAAAATCATTGTCTTGTTTTATGCAAAAGAGTTCACGTGGAGTTGTTCTGCACAGAATGCAGCATTTTCTACACATAAAAACAATTTTATGCACACAAAATCATATTTTCATTGCAAAAACCAAGATTTGCTGTGCTAAAAACAGAATTTACCTGTGTATTAGACAAAAAATGCTGTCTAATGCTGATTTTTCAAAATGCAGCTTCGACATATAAAAAGCTGTTGTTGTTTTTGCAACAGTAACAAAATAATTTTCTGCCTATAACCCCCCCCCCCATAGACCTCAAAATTAAAATTATTTTTTCTTGCCTTTGAGAACAAAATGTAAAAGATTTGAAAACTGTTAAAACAATACAGTTGTTCTGTGTGTAGAAATGATGTTTTCTGTACAGAAAATTGTTCTTTCACATGCATTTCTCACATAAAAGTCCCGAAATTCAACAATTCTCACTCATTTTGGATTGTACTTATTAGGTTCTCCCAATTCCCAAGAAACCTGGTTTCTGACTATCTTTTGAATAATTTCAGATATTTCCTTTCCATTGCAAACTGAACAGTCTTGCTCTCCTCTCCCCCTTCTGTGGTTACATTTTGGAATTGTGGCTGGAGGGTGACCTAGTCTATAAGCTCTCCTGTTTTGTTCTATTTTAGGCTTCAAAAGTACAGAGAACGAAACAGATCTTTCCAGGTGCTGTGGAAAGATCCCAAAATAGCTTCCGCTTTCTAAAGATGTCATTAGTTTTAAACAGGACAGCTCATATTTTCACACTCAACATGTCCTTTGCTTTGGGAAGGCATTATCAATGGGATTGACTTTGGAGCTTCTCCTATCCAGGTTGAAGAATGCAGATGAGTGCTGGCTTGCAATGAATGTTATAACAAATAAAAGCTGCACTATAGAGGTCGATCTGAGATTAGCTGTGACTAGATTGAGTTGTTCATGGATTCTTTCTTACATGGTGTCATTTTCTTCCATTTTAAAAAAAAAAGTCCTATAAAGAGATTTTGAAAACTTCAACAGGATGAAGTTGGAAAAATTAGGACCCTTTCATTCAAGGTGATTCAAAGGGATGTCTCACTGTGTATGGAAAATAGAGTCAAGCAGAGGAATGCTAGAAGTGAAGGAGAAGAAGAAGAGGAAGATGAAGAAGCTGAAAAAGAAGAAACTGAAGAAGAAGCTGGAAGAGGAGGAGTAAAATGAGGTTGATGATGATGATCGTTAGACCTTGAATAGGTGATATCTTTGTAGGGATAGATGAATCACATCTTGGAGAACTTTCAGACTATATCAAATATTCCTCTTTCAATAATAGAGAAGATATTTCTCCAAAGTGTTAGAAATAATGTCCTGATGACATATTTCATTTATTTATTTATTGTGCCAGAAGCAAATTGAGAATGCAGTTATAATGTATAGAAAACCCACAAACAAAATTAAAAACTTGGCATTATATTAAATTTGAGTGCCTCTGGTGTTGCTGTAAGAAGGTCCTCCATTGTTCATGTGGCAGGGCTCTGATTGCATTGTGGTAAGTGGTGTGTGGTTTGCTCTTCTCCACACTCGCATGTCATGGATTCCACTTTGTAGCCCCATTTCTTAAGGTTAGCTCTGCATCTCATGGTGTTCAGCACCTTCTAAGTTGCCCAGTCTTCTGTGTGCCCAAGGGGGGAGTTTCTCATCATGTATCAGCCACTGATTGAGGCTCTGGTTTTCAGTGGCCACTTTTGGACTCTCACTTGCTGAGGTGTTCCTGCGAGTATCTCTGTAGACCTTAGGAAGCTATTTCTTGATTTAAGGTATTGGCTTGCTGGCTGATATCTGAACAGAGGATGGGCCAGAGATGTCAATGCCTTGGTTCTTTCATTGCAGGCTGCTACTTCCTGATGGATGTCAGATGGTGCAATACCAGCAAAACAGTGTAATTGCTCCAGCAGTGTTGGGCGTAGACATCCTGTGATAATGGGGCATTTCTCATTAGGAGATACATTCACTGGGCATTCGTACTCAGCAACAGAGTAGCAAAAGACAAGGAAAGATGTCTTCACTGTATCTGGTTGTGATCCCCAGGTTGTGCCAGCTTTCCTATGATATTCTTTCTAGCACCCACTTTGTACTTGATATTCAAGCAGTGCTTCTTGTAAGTCAGAACACAGTCCAAGATAACTCCCAGATATTTTGGTGTGCTGCAATGCTCTAGTGGGATTCCTTCTCAGGTATTCATCAGAACCCGAGATGTTTGTCTGTTCTTAAGATGAAAAGCACACACCTGCATTTTAGATGGATTAAGAATCAGCTGATTTTCCCTGTAAGAGGCAGTAAGAGCACCTAAAGCTTCAAAGAGTTTTGTTTAACTATTTCATGATGGCATATGATATGCAGAAATATTAACTGTCACTTTGTCTGATATTAATATCTTCATGAATGGTCTTGTGTGTGCAATGGGATCTGCTGCCTCTAAGTCTCCTTCTTTGGAGATTTTTAAACAAAGGCTTTGACACTACAGACTTTTCCAAGTACCGCTACATATAAATGCATCCTTCCGGCATAGCAGGGGACAATGCAAATCTTTCTCAATCTTGCTTCCCGCTTTCAGCATCTCTGAATTTTCTGTTGACTGATTTCTGGCTTCACGAATGTGGCACATTCTCCTGACTTCTATCCAGGCTACTCTTTGCATTGATTAATGACCAGTCAGAATATTTGCTCTTCAACTTGTATCCTGACTACTCCTTTTGGCTGTTCCTGCAAACTACTGTGCTTCTCTGGAAGCTATATCAACTCCAGCCTTGCAACAAATATTCTCTTTCAAAACCCTTTAGAACTCTGGCATGCCTGGCACAAACTTTACAAAAGCAGAAACTACAAACCAGGAGAAATGATACACATAAAAACAGAATTGTTACTACTACTTCAGGAGATGCATCTTTATGACAGTCAAGAACGCAATCTGACACTACGTTAACGATTGTTTGGCTCAATGCTATGGAATCCTGAGAGTTGTAGCTTTAAAAAAAAGAATGGTTTTTTAGAGCAGTGTTTCTCAACCTTCCTAATGCTGTGACCTCTTAACAGAGTTCTTCATGTTGTGGTGACCCACAACTATAAAATTGTTTTTGTTGCTACTTTATAACTGTAATTTTGTTGCTGTTATGAATCATAATGTAAATATCTGATATGCAGGATGTATTATCATTCACTGGACCAAATTTGGCCCAAATACCCAATATTTGCAAATTTGAATACTGATGTGATTGGGGGAGGGGTGATTTTGTCATTTGGGAGTTGTTGTTGCTGGGATTTATAGTTAATGTGCAATCAAATAGCATTCTGAACTCCACCCACGATGGAATTGAACTAAACTTGGCACATAGAACACCCATGACCAACAGAAAATAGGGGAAGGGTTTAGTGGGAATTGCCGTTGAGTTTTGGAGTTGTAGTTCACCTCCATCAAGAGAGCACTGTGGACTCAAACAATTTTAGATCTGGACCTAACTTGACACCTATACTCAATAAGTCCAAATGTGAACACTGGTGAAGTTTGGGGGAAACAGACCTTTACATTTGGGGGTTGTAGTTTTTGGGATTTATAGTTCACCTATAATCAAATAACATTCTGAACTCCAGCAATGATAGAATTGGCCAAACTTGCCACAGAGAACTCCCATTCCTTGAAGAGACTCGCTGATGGGAGCCTCCCTCTAGCCTTGCACGCTCTCCCTCGCTGGAACATGTGCACCACTCTGCCAAGTGCCAAGCATGCCTGCTCTCCCTTCCCTACTTGGAGTCTCAGAAACAGCCCTCCCCTTGGCTGAGGGGCTGGCCAATCACAGAAGGAGGAGGGCTTTTGGTGGGAGAATTTGCTGTCTGTTTCCAAAAAGGAAGAGAAGGACAGCCGGAGAGATCTTCAGCCTTCTCTGCCAAAGGGGTTCCTAAGACTATTAGAAATATATGTTTTCTGATGGTTTTTGGTAACCCCTCTGAAATCCCCTTGTGACCCACCCCCCCCCCCCAGGTGTCCCGACCCCTAGGTTGAGAAACGCTGTTTAAGAGTTTAGGGTTTACAAGGTCTTTCCTCTCTCTGTTAAAGTCTTGCCAACTACAAGTATCCTATAGCATTTAACCATGGTACTTAAAATAATGTCAAACTGCATCAATTCTACAGTATAGATGTGCCCAAGGAAGGAAGAGGAGGAGGAAAAGAAAAAGGAGGTGGAGGGGGAAGAGCCATGATCTCACTTCCAGTGTGTAAAACCCCAATCCAATATTTAATAGACAACACAGGATACTAAAACAGAATGTCATATTAAAATATTTAACACAATGCGTTCAGCATGCTCTAGCTTTTGGAAAAAATGTGTCCAAGTAAGTATACCCTCTTCTCTAGCATTTCTGAGGTTTTTTCCTTGACAAGAAAATACCCCAAGGTTCATCAAAGTCTCCTTGCATTAACAGATCAAGCTGGCTGGCACAACTTATCACAGATCGGGTGTCCACACACAATGCCAGGTGACAGCTCTGTTCCACTTCTGCACCAGGGCCTGCTCTGCAATTTTGTTTCCTTCACAAAACCATTTAAGCGTCATCTCTGAGGGAAGGGGGAGTTGTTGCCACCTTGACATAGTGACTGCAACAATTATTTGATCTATTTTAAAGTGACATTCAGGGTTTCCATAGAAATTAGTTTTTTAGGAAACATGTGTTAAAGAGTGGTAATTAAAAAAATAACCATCTGATGAATCTATTGATGCCTGAGGAATAAAATCTTTGCAAATATGGATGTGAATCCACAGCTTACTGATATCCTAAATGAGTAAGGGTTATTGATTTAATTGAAGAGGCATCTACTATTGAATGCAGCTTGACCCCACTTTAACTTCTATGACTCAGCCTACGACATCCTGGGATCTATACTTTGGTGAAACACCGGAGAAAACTAGAGACTTTGTGAAACTACAGGATTGCATAGAACTGAGTCATGGATTCATTATACAGTGTAGATGCACCCTAAATAATGTTTGCCATGGCCTCATCACAATAAAGAATAAATCTACTTTAAATCCGGTTGCTGCCTCCTGCAGAATTCTGGGGTTTGTAGTTCAGGAAGGAGCCTTTAACAGCCTCATTAAACTACAAACCCCTGCAGGATGCAGAAACTAGATTTAAAGTGGATTCAATCTCTAGTGTGATGAAGTAGCTGGTCCAACTCCCACCCTCCAGTCCACCTTAAGGGCCAGGAGCTGAATGAGAAAGCTAAAACTGGTTGCTAACACACCGGAAAGCTCAGTCTGAAAGAATAACACACTGGCAATATTTTTCACATTTGTTTCCCTGTAGTTGCACATTTTGAAACATTTGGGAAATTATTCGGTGCAGAAATACACCAGTGGTTCTTTGAGCTGCTGCTGTTGTCACATAAAATCAAGTCTAGATAACCTGAGGTTTTCGTGCAAACGTTTTTGTGCCCAGCTTTGGCCGGAGTCTTACTGGGGAATAACAAATGCATTGCCTAGAGTTACACACTTGGGCCTGTAGATAGTCTGGTTTGGTTTTTTTAGTTTTTTTGTTTTTGTTTTTGTGCAACTGTATTTTGTGCACAACTTTGGCCAGATCCCCAATAGGAAGGAATGGACACACAAACTACTGTTACATATTTAAAAATATAGCTGTGTTAGTGGAGTATTACTATGCAAATGGTCTTGTAGTACCTTAGTGACCATGCATGGACATGAGAGAAGCCGCCCACATGGATGGTAAAACATCCAAAACATCCAGGCGTCCCCTGGGCAACATCCTTGCAGATGGACAATTCTCTCACACCAGAACTGACTTGCAGTTTCTCAAGTTGCTCCTGGCATAAAAGAAGTGACTAACAGAGGCCCTAACTACACTGCTATATAAAATCCATATTACCTGCTTTGAACTGAATTATATGGCAGTGTAGATACAACCTGAGAAAACCAAGTTGGGAGCATAAGCTTTTGAAAACTTCACTCTGTGTATCTGGGGGAGTAGGCTTAGGACATTATCACACAAGGTTCCTAAAATGAGCTCTGCCATTGCAACCCTTATAGTTTGAGCTCCTCTTTTGATTCTACAATGCCTTTACTGAAAGCATCTTGAGAAAGTTAAAAGTGCATTTTGCTTACTGCACCTCTGTACTTCTGGGTTTCCAAAATACTGAAGCATATGGACACCAAAATATTAATCAAAGAATACTTATTGTGTTTATTCTGCAAGGGGAAAAGTTTTGACTTGGAAACTTTAACTTGACATACACTATTGGGAAATTCTAAAGGGCTGGGCTTTAGCTCAGCAGGTTGACTGCCAGCTGCAGTAAATCTTGCCAACCGAAAGGCTGACAGTTAAAACCCCAGGTCAGGGTGAGCTCCTGGCCTTTAGCCTAACTTCTGTCTACCTACCTAGCAGTTTTGAAAACAGCAATGTGAGTAGATAAATAGGTACCGCTTAAGCAGGGAGGTATTTAAGGAACCCATAAGGAAATGCCAAAAAATGCAGGTGATTTGATAAAGGAGAAAGTTTACAAACAAAGCTCTTTGGCAGAGAAAGTGGAGTGAGCACAGCCTCCAAGATGCCGAAGATGGGAAAACCTATATATCTCTATCTATGTACAGTTGTCTGTCTTGTCAGTGAATAACAGCATTGAATGTTTGCTATATATGTGTTCTGTGATCCATTCTGAGTCCCCTTCAGGTGAGAAGGGCAGAATATAAATACTTTAAATAAATAAATAACTTTTTGCCTTGCAATAACAGGTGACATTAAGAGGGAAAATTCAAATCAGTAGCTTGTTGCAGCCATAGTGAGGCAAAGTTCCTATTTGTACTTTAAAAAAAATTGAAATACCAAACCTATATGCTACTTGAGAATATTCAGAATAAAATTAGAAATGAATTTAGCAAGCTCTGTGCAGGTATATAGATAAAGAAAAATAAATATCTCAGAATTCTCCTTTTAATAGACTACAAGTCAAATATACAACTATGAAAAAATACATTCTCCCCTAGAAAGGATTAGTATATGGCTAAATACCTGTGATGTGTCTGCTGTTTTTGGTCCCAGGCATATTGGCATAAAGTCACCATGAGTATAAGGGGGATGGAGTTTTTCCCTAGCATAAACTTCTCAACAGTTCCCAGCTTTTATAAAATATTTATTCCAAAATGAAGAGCATCTGAAGTTTCCTGTCTGTTGCTTTCCTGTACTGGTAGTGAAATTCACCCTCCATTGCCAAGTAACAAGCTTTTCCTTATAATGATAGATTTAACCAGTTTGTGTGGACATGGAGTTGGATCAGAGAGCAGAATATAATACAGAGATGATCACATCCTGTTTGTTGTTTTTAATCTTTCAACATTTCTCTGTGTTTTAGAATTACACCTCGCAGTTTGGGATGTGGAACAAGGGCAAGACCTTGGGGGTGCTTATTGTAAATTCTAGCACAGAGACGGATACATGAACTGTGCTGTGTGCCCCTACCAGGATGCAGCAACAACAAAAACAATCTGAAAACAGGGGTGTGAGAGTGAATGAAATTAAGGAATGAATTTTGAAACTGTAGTGGAGGGTGGGAACTGATAATTGCTGGTGCATTCAGTAAAGAAGCCAGAGCTGAGCCTATCATTGCAAACTCTACTTTTCAGTTGAATTGTCCCTCAGAGAGACATGAAAGCACATTGAGTTTCTTTTGTTTGCTCTGACTTTTATTAGGTGCCATTTTAGGCAAAACACTAGCATTCTAAGTAAGCCAGGTGGCAACTCACAACAGTAATATTTCCAACACTGTTCTGCCGTTGTTTGTTCATTTTTGCAATTTGCTGAAGTTCGGCATTCATCAAAAACAACAACTGTCATCATAAGATATAACTAGCAACTGGAAGCACTGTGTTTTCCTCCACACTCTCCCCTTTCTTATTTCATTGCAAGAGCTGTGGTGATTGTTTTCCTTACTTCATTTCTCAGCACAGAAATGGCAACTATAACAGCTAGGCTTTCCTGCAACAAAGAAAAAGTAATAATAAAAAATGACTGCAAGATTTCAAAGGCATTTCTGGCCTGCTTGAAGCTCCCCTCAAAACCTACACTTCTCACCAGGTTTGACCCTTGGGTTTCTAGTGGAGCTGAGACAGACAGCAGAGGTGCAGGTGATATTTAAATACAGAACTTTCTCTGAGGCACATTAGAAGCAAAATCCATCTAACATACACATCAAAGCTGAGGCCCAGCTCCTAATGAGATGGACCATCTCCAGTCTGGGATCATGACACCGTTTTGATCTTACACATTCTCTGAGTTAATGTGCCGAGTTATAGTACTTCCAAACTATGTAAAGTACCATGGCTCCATCTGATGGAGTCTCTGAATTTTTAGTTTGGTAGGAGACTAAAAATTCTCAGCTAGAAGGCTCTAACATACTGGTGTAAAACTCAAGGCCCACAGGCCAAATCCAGCCCACAATGTCATTGTACGTGTCCCTCCAGATGCTGGATTACAGCTCCTGCCTTCTTCATCATTAAACATCATGTCTAGGGCTGATTAGAGTTGTGATACAGTAATGTCTCAAGGGTTGCAGCTAGGTCTGTTTAGTCAGAAGAGTAGGGTTTGAATTTAGATACAAGGTTTGTGAATATGAAAACATCCCAACTGCTATTGGGTTGCAATTCCCATTATCCCCAGTCTGCATGGTGGAACATCAAAAGTGATGGGAGTTGACGTTAACCCTAATTTGGGCAAAGTTAAAGAGGAGTAACCACTCATATATATGTGTGTGTGTGTGGCCCTCTATTTCCACAGATTAAGCAATCCGCAATGAAAATTCAGCCTTCGATGAAAATGAGTCCAACACCCCTACTCTAGTACTTAAAGTTCAAGGTAGTACACCACAGTGCCCTCCACATAATACAGGTTGCACACCACACCCTGGCTGAAGTCCTACATTATACTCACATAGTATAAATCTCCATTTATATTTATACATAGTAGCTGGTGAATTTCCATTACCCCAAACTCTTGGAATCAGTAGTTATTTTGATTTTAGATTCTCTGTGTTTACATATACACTGTGAACAAGGAATAAAAGAAAAGGGGCTAGTCACACATCCAGTCCCAGTGAGTTTGTATAGTACAAGTTCTGCAATTTATTGTCATCAGAACTGAGGCTAGCTGAAGGTACACATTGTATAGGCTTAGCATACACATAATTTGAGGTGTTACTTTTTTTTTTTTTTTTTGGCCAAGAAAAAATCCTCAGTTAACGTATTACACTATATAACACAATTTGAAAAAAATCTGTTCCTGTTTTGAAAGTGTTGTTTTTCTGTTTAATTATGTGGTACTTTCTTCAAAAGTAGTTGTTATACTCCAGAAACTTCATTTTTGTGACTGCCATTTTTAATCTTTCATATGTCATTTTTAACCCTTTGTGCAGTCAGCAAAAAACAAGTTTTATGTCTTTATGCTAGAACCAATTAGAAAATAACCTAAAACCTAGGTACAAAAACCATGTTACATAGCATTATGAGCTATACATACTATGCGGGAACAGTTTGCAGTAATATTTCCTAAGCAGAAGAAACATACTCAAGTTTTATAGAAATCACAGGCAACAAACCTTCTAATTTATGGCAAGTCCTAGGCAGAATATTCTGACAATGTCTGACTAGCCCCCTTTCCCTAAATGTAGAATTGGGTGGGCAGGTGGCAAAAACGTTCCTATTTTAGGGGATTTTTGGATTTCCAAACAAGGGTATTATTCATCTAGTATTATTACAGTGTGTAGCCATAATTCCCACTGCAGAGCACTATTGACAATGTTTGGGGTGTTTCTTTGTAAAGAAAATACAGAACCCTATAAACCTTGATCTCCACAAAAAACTGAACATATAAATGTTACTCAAAAATAATTTGCTAAAATTCATCTCTTTCAGGACATAAATATTTTTATATCTATTCTTCTCTAAAGCAAATAGTAAATTTATCATGGGTTGGGTAAGTGAACTACTAGGTGGATGATGCTCAGGATTTTTGCAGCAAGAAGTGATTAAGTGCATTTGCAAAGTGAGGACATTGGTTCCCAAGCTACCTAACATCAATTAAAGGAGACCAAATTAAATCGATGTTCTAATTCCATGAAATTAATGGTAACTTTTTTAAAAAGATGTTACAACATTTCCCTGAGGCCCTGTAATAAATTCTTATCACAGCCACTCACACAGGAAGTGAACGGCCGCACCTTAAGCAGTTTCTTCTTAATACAAAAAGGAAAGTCGCCATGGATGTACTTAAAGGATATAAAATGAAGATAAACAACAAGACCTAAACAAAGAAGAGAAAATTTTATTCAGGGGAGAACCTGGAGGATAAATAGCCCAAACAGAAATAAATCTGTGCTGTGGATCTTGAGATTCAAAATTTAGGACATAAACTTACAGACTTGGCTTCCAAGTCATCCCTCCATTTTTGGAAGTCAAAGTTTAACTTTTGTGGACTTTTTGTGGACTTGATTATTTGCAGATCATTTGTTGCACCTTGCCCTCTTTCCCATCCCTTTCTCTCTTTAGTAAATATGTAGTTCACCTAGCCACCTTGCCAATACATGTAATTTTTAGTGTGTTAGTATAGTTTGGGGGCTTTTCCCCATTTTAATGGGGGGTCCTGAAATCCTAACTCCTATGACGATTAAAGGATCACTGCATCTTGTAGACCTGAACTATCGCAACATATATAGAGCAGAACTGGAAGGAAAATGGGGAATCACATTTGCATAACTTCCCTGTGTTTGATTCATTAAAGGGGAAAAATGTCATTGGTATGGCAGCATGCGCACGATTTCCTCAGACTTATTAAGGTATAGCGTGCATATGCTTTCCCCTAATCAGCCTGTTGCGGTAAATTATTTGGTCCTCAATGAGAAATTAGGCTCTGCAATGGAAATAGGTTCCAAATTGCTTTGATTTGCATAGCAATGGCTGAAATGGATGGCCCCCTCTGGTAGTAGAACATTGTTGAGCATCAAAAGAATCTGCATTACAATATATCATCTGCCGGTGTGGGGTTTAATAAGCTACCAAACTGGTTCTGATTAGACCATTGACATTCTGCACAAGGGCTGATAGCAGGACTGCATTTGGCTAGGAGTGAAATTCCCATTATGAAGATGAACCCAGTTGTTTTGAAAGAAGGACTTGGTCATTGCAAGGGCCAAGAGTTGGGTTAACTACTTCTTCAGTCCTTTTGTGCACAATGGCATTGGGCATAGGAGGAATATTTGAAAATGTTTGGTAGGAAGATGGCTGACAAACAAGTTTCTCAAGAAACACTCATGGGGAAAGTCATTAACAAGAACATTTGCAGGTTGGATTTATTGTACACCAAATTTTCACAAAAAAAATTTTTCTGTGCAGAAACCGCAGCCCGTTTTTGCATAGTTATTGATAATGTTTGTGGTGAATAACTCTCTAGATGCAAATGGCCTGACTTTTCTGAGATACTCTTTATCTGCAGAGAAGGACACAATAACAATTACAATTACTGATCGCGCCCTTCAAGAAGAAATTAGTGAAGACTTACATCTCCATGTGACCTATGAATGTGGATGATGGTTCTTGTTTTGCCTCAAAAACTGCCTTGAAGCCACATGCGGTCCAAGGGCTAAGCTTTGTCCATCCCTATTTTAGAGGGAGGTGTAACTGGGGAGGAAGGGATGGTATTTGCAAACAGTCTGGCATCCTGATGTGTCTAAAGGAACCGTTGTTCTTTTTTGCAACCCTAAAATCTTTGTCTCTCCATATCCCTCCATTCATTTGGGCCAAAGGGATGCCTTTAAACTGTCAACTTTTATTCCTGACTGAAGACAGAAAGTTAGCCCTACCGTCTCTGCCTCTTAATTGTCATTAAGGAGATAAAAGTTTAATATCAGCTTAGAGTCAAACTCTATTAGAGCTGATCTCTTTGCTGTGCTTCTTCCATTTTATATTTTCTTCTGCTTCCCAGTGCTTTTTTACCCAGTGATCTGTCATGAAATGTGTTCCATCTGCAATTAATTGAGGCCAAGCCTAATCAAGATCTAGTAAGCCAGTATCCTTCTCTTCCACTCTCAATCTATCTTGGTCTCATGTTTTATTTACTTACTTGCTAGCTTACTTTATTTTTATCCTGCCTTTATCCCAATATAGGGACTCAAGGCAGCTAACAGTAAACATAACACAATACAAATAAAAACAGAGCAAATGCTTCAAAATATGAATATTAAAATATTTTAAACAATTACATATTTTGTGTCATTAAGCATATACATGTTAAAATACAATTAAAACTACATTTTAAAACAACACAGGTCATAAAGAGTGCATTTGAGTACTATGTTAAGGATGGGTTGCCTTTTTTGCAGTCTACAGCCAAAAGTGGAAGGTCAGGAATGGGCAAACTAAGGCCCAGGGGCCAAATGCGGTGCCCTGGGCACCTACCTTAGGCCCTCCTCATTTTTCCTGTCCTTAGCATAAGGACATGGTGGACTGCTGTATCCATATGTAGAAAGAAAAGGGGAGTAAGGCACACAGCAGCTGAGAGCCCTCTGGATCTAAGCCACCACGTCATGCCCTTCTCCCAGCATAAGAATGGTGTGAGTAACCCATCCTTATGCTAAGAGGATGGCCCAAGGAAGGCACACAGCAGCTGAGAGCCCTCTGGAGCACTCTCAGCCACCTCCTGTCTTGCCCTTCTCCTAGCATAATGCCAAGAGGACAGTCTGAAGATCGGAAGAGGGGGAGGACTGGAATAGTTGCCACATGTCGTTTTCCTGCTGGCAAAAGGATGGGGTGAGCAGCCCTATCCTTATGCCAGGAGGACAACCTGAGAATGACCCAGGCCCTGCCCCACCTCCTTCCTGCCCCACCCTCTCACAAGCCCTCTCCTTCTCAGCCCTCTTGGTCAGGCCCACAATGCAGCCCCAAGGCAAAAAGGTTTGCTCTTGCCTGGTGTGAACAGTCTAACTCAGTGGTTCTCAACCTGTGGGTTTCTGGAAGTTGGCCTACAACTCCCAGAAATCCCAGCCAGTTTACCAGCTGTTAGGATTTCTGGGAGTTGAAGGCCAAAACATCTGGGGACGCACAGGTTGAGAACCACCGGTCTAACTCTACAGCCACCTAGTTCATTGATGTTTTCACCAACTTTCTTCTGAATATTCACATTGTGCAATTGTTTTTTAAATATCTGACCATGTGTCTGCTTCTTGTCCAGCTGTTTTTGTCATGAAGAGTTACACCTCACCCAAGAATACACACCCACATGGTTGGAATTGTGTTGCAGTAGATATATTGTACCTGTTGCTGAATGGTGAGCAAAATCATAAAATCATTGAATCATAGAGTTGGAAAAGGCCTCATGGGTGATCCAGTCCAACCCCCTGCCCAGAAACAGGAAAATCGCAATCAAAGCATCTCCAACAGATGGCCATCCAGCCTCTGCTTAAAAGTCTCTAAAGAAGGAGCCTCCACCACACTCCAGGGCAGAGAGTTCCACTGCTGAACAGCTTTCAGAGTCAGGAAGTTCTTCCTAATGTTCAGGTGCAATAAAGTATGAAATGGCCTAATTCATGAAGAATTATTAACACCTATGCAACCATTGGTGGATATACACAGGGAATTGTACTTTTGGTCATGTTCTCTGGGAACGGTAATCCACAAAATGTAACTTTCCCAAGCTTGATGCACTGATGTACACACCAGAGCTCTTTATAGAGTGACTATAAAGAGATCTGTTGTGCATATCTGTAGTAGATAAAAATACTACAAAGAGTGGCTAAAGATGAAACTTACGCTCCAAGGATAGAAATGCTCATTGTCATAGGATAAAAATGGGGCTTTAAAAATATACAATTCCTGACAAGACTCTCACACACATGGCCTATTTCTTCTTCTTTAAGAGAATATCCGCAATGAGTCATTCATTGCTCAAGCTTCCTATAATCCAAAATGGTGATTGATATTCTGAGTGTGGTAGACACGCTCTGTGTGCTAATACCTGGGACTTAAGGTGACTTAATAGCCTTGTGAAGCAGAATCACATTGCCTTCAGGGTCAGTGTAAAGTTGTATTCTTAAGAGTTTTCATGGCAAGCATAAGTGCTAACCATCTATATTTTTTTTAAAAAAACCTCCATTAATATTTTGGATATTTTCATCCTCATAAATTAAGAGATGAAGAAATGGCAGCTCACTTGGGGATCATGGAGTTTGGGATCTTCTCCTCTGGTTTATCCCCAGATTTCATAACATTCAGAGGTGCCCTGCCTATCTTCATAGGAGTCTTCTTTAACTGTTGTGGCTAGAGATGGATCAGATCTCCAAAATTGCAATGTTCCAATATTATCCTTGAATTTCTACTATCTGAGCATTTTCCTTCCAAAAATACCAGGAGGGGGAATATCCTGTTTGTGACTGTCTACATTGGGACCAAATTCTGCATTCATTGTCAATGGACCTTTGGCTATACCCACAATGTAAAATGCCTTCCAGTGAACATCTGTGTTTTTCTTTTCCAGGATACTCTGCCCCACTTTTGTCAAAGTTAGGAGATACTGGAGTATCCCAAGGGTTTGGGGCAGTCTTGGAAGTGGGAACAAATCCAGTTTGGTCTGATCTGCTGTCCACACAGATCTGCCACCATAGCTCTTCCCCACATTAGCATAGGGAAAGGGAACAGATTGTGCCCATGCCACTGTCTTCAGCACTTCTAACCAGCCATGGATCTCCTCCCAAGTTCCTGATGGAAATGTGGTCCTCTCCTTCTGCTGCCTCCTGTTCTGAAATCAGATGGAGTTCCGTGGCCAGCTAGGAGTGGTGGCATCACTCAGAGCATGTGAAAGTCAACTGGAGTAGTTGCAGTCCTGTACTATCTAAACAGTGACTCCTGATCTGGGGCTGCTCCAGGGACACCAGTGGGGACACACCCTTGGTTTCACTTTCTGGTGGGAAGGGATTTGAAATGTCATCTTCCCTGAATTGCCCTCTTTCAGCCAATCTGGTTGATGGTGTTAAGGTTGGTTGACGAGGGCATTATGTAGTCTTACAAGAAGAGTGTAGTTTCCTGGATACAGAGGACTAACAGAACCAAAATGTATAAATCAGGAAATGCAATACTGAATGCCCACCCTTTTCATGTAGCAAATGTAAAAAACGAAAACAGACTAAAAATAAAACACTATTTTCTCATGAAATGTGTTTTGCCTCTTTTTAACAAAATCAAGTCTGTGTTTTGTGCATCTCTCATTTATGATTCTCTCCCCGTCCTCCACCACCCTTTTGCTAATTTTATGACAACTGGCCACACAATCCTGACATCTCCAGACTTCTCTAATATTTTTCCCTCTGAAAAAAATGAATGAATCGTTGTTGATTAAAGCGATAGCTTTACATTTCTTATCTACACATATGAAAATTGCACTTAAGCCCAGGGAACCGTATGGCATTCAGAAAATAACCGTAAAACTAACCAAAGAAATTGAACTGTGTGTCACTGCATAATTCCTGTTAATTAACTGTGCTGCGTTTCTATTTTATCTAGAATTAGAGATGCAATCAGCTGCTATTGCTCACATTCTGTTCATGATGCAAATATTTGTAACTGGTTTGGCCACATACTAGTATCTAACCAGTACGAGACTGTAAATGGATGCTCCATACCATATGGCATGAAACCATGCTCTATACTAGGGCTGGAAATCTTGCTGCCTTCCAGATGTTGTGGGACTGCTTTCTGTTGCACTCCTAGTTAGCATAGCCACTGGCGAGAGATAAGGAAGTTGTAATCCACCAACATCTAGGGACTGATACAATCTCACACCTCCTAGATACCGCGTCAGTTCCCAATTCATGCCTGAGATCATTAATGAAGGCTTTGCTGTTGCTACACTGTCAGCAGAATGCAGTTGGGCACAGTGTTTGGAAAAGGATGCTTACAAATATCTGGGCCCTTGAAATGAATTCATTTGGCAGTAACTAAGTGTACATCTAGACTGCAAAATTAATGTAATTTGACATCACTTTAACTGTCATGGCTCAATGATATGGAATCCTAGACGTTATAGTTTGGTGAGGCACCAACACTATTTGGAAGAGAAGGCTAAAATCCTTCTAAAACTACAACTTCCAAGATTCCATAGCATTGGGCCTAGCATTAAAATCGTGCTATGGAATCTTCAAAATGTTTCCAATCTAAGGCAAACATATCCCTTTCTTGAGTCAAGAGTGTTTGTCTCTCACAAGTTCACCCAGTGGGTTTCCATAACTGAGTGGAAAATTGAACCTTGGTCTTCATAGTCTAATACTCATATCACCAGACTAGGCAGATCTAAAGAGTAATGAAATCTAGGACATCAAAAGATTGGATTCACTGCAGTTGGCCATGCAGTTATCATTCCTGACCTGCGAGTTCCACACTTCTTTGCTGGTAAATACATACTAAGGAAATCAGATGCTGTGTGTATCCTTTTGCATAGTAATACAGATTAATGTGGTTTTCTTTAAATATCAATTTAATCAGATGCACACACATTCCTATCAGACTGGTATGAAAATAACCCACTATCTCTGGTACAACAAAACTAATAAACTAAATGGAAATTTCATTGCAAACACCAAGGGTCACCCACTGCTGTATGGATGATATGCTGACCACTGCCAAAATAATCAAGAATCCAATCAAGGAAGCCATGTAAGGCTTGCAAGACTTGAGCAGAGCTGTTGAACCGGAAGTCTCTAAGGGCCCTTCCACACAGCCCTATATCCCAGAATATCAAGGCAGAAAATCCCACAATATCTACTCAGATAATGTGGGATTTCTTCCTTGATATTCTGGGATATAAGGCTATGTAGAAGGGCCCTAAGTTATAGAGCCATCATTAGTCGATGTCCATTTGAGCACAACAAGGGGGTGGGGGGAGCTTGGAACAATGAAAAATATTTTTCCTCCTATTCTTTTAATTATGCCTCTGTCATTGTTTCAAGATCATGAGTTTTTGGAAGATAATATTTTAAAAGCTCCAGGATCTATTATCCAAGTCAAGTTGGGAGGAAACGGCTCTATATATATCTGTTTTATGCAACGAACAAGGTATCCACAGTCTACCCATTGTAAAACTACCGCTTCCAGTAATTTTCCATCCCAAGATCAATGTCTCAATGTGCAACACCAGCAAAATGCAGTCAAACGCGTAGGAGCTGCTTCATGAATGAAACATGGGCAATTCTCATCTAGTTATGATTAATCCTAACTACTTGTTTAGCTAGGTTAGAGGCTTGCATTAGGGCCCCCCTTCTATCAGCAAAGTCCCAGAGCCATAAATTATTTCCAACACAAGAGTGTGTGCTTTACATCATTTATTTTCATAGCATTATGTATGCCATCTTTCTAAGATCAAAAGGAGTTATTCTCCAGTCTCATATTTCACCACCACTTTCATATTTTATCTGGCAAATTAGATATTATAGATCTGGTTCCTGCATGGCTTTGCTGCTAATGTTTCATCGCTCTTGTCCATTATAACTTATTTCGGGGCTTACTTTCCCCAGAGGAGTCAATCCTTGGAGAGGATCATGGGTGCTGTTCTGAATGCCCTATGTCCAACATAAATTAGGCTGACAAGGTTGAAAACAGATATAAGACAGTTACAAAGAAGCTAGTATCTCTCTCTCTCTCATTCCCACCAATTGATCTTGAGATGGAGAGGAGAAAATGGCCTGTCTTGAAGATCATGCAGGTTTGTACAAGGGGATGCGGTTGGTCAAAAAGCCTGGAACTATGTATGTCTTATATGTAAGTTTTCACATACATGTGAAGAGCACCATCCCATACATCAGTGGTTCTCAACCTGTGGGTCCCCAGGTGTTTTGGCCTACAACTCCCAGAAATCCCAGCCAGTTTACCAACTGTCAGGATTTCTGGGAGTTGTAGGCCAAAACATCTGGGGACCCACAGTTTGAGAACCACTGCCATACATAAACCTAAAAATAGTCAGCTTATAAGCACAAATGTTAGTATCAATATCTGAGATACTGACATTGTCTTTACCTCATTTTATCAGTACTAGCCACGAGGACAACAGTTCTAAAATGCACAAGGAAGAGCCTCCAAGACATGCAAACACATTTTGGCACAATAATTATGTGAAACACAAATAAGTCTCAACCTGAAACATTGGAGACTTCCTTGTAATATCTCAAGATTATTTACCTCAATCCCACCTTCATTCTTTTAGAATATGCTTGAAACTTTCATTGTTAATAAAAATAGTAAAGAGCCAAAGCTCTACAAAAAAAGGACATTTTGAAAAAATCTAACTGAGCAGAGAAATAGTAGTTGTCAATTCCTGCAGAAAAGTGGTGACCACAAAACGAACATTTTTTCCTGGCCTTTTTGGTACTGTTTCTCGCTAACTTTGACCTACTGCCTCTGTGAAAGACAGAACGTGTCAGTCCTCATGCCAGCCATCCTGCCTGCAGACTTCTGAATGGTGTTTCTTGATAAGCAAGGGACACACCGATAACTTTGCTTGCCTTCGCTTGGTACTACAAGGACGCTGGAGCACAGATAATTTTGATCTGCTGGGCTCCTGAACCAGAGAGAGGCAGGCCACAAATCATGGGAATAGCCTGAGAGAGCAGCCTGACTTGGGGTGTAAATCCTTCTAACATTACAATGTTTGTCTCAGGAATGACAGGGGAGAAGATTCCCTGGAGGAAATCAAAGCTGTCCTAGAAAGATGACCTTCACTTCCTGGAAGCCCGATAGAAAGTCATTCATGCCAAGAAGAAAACTCACATACTTCTGTCAATTATGATTACTATTACGATTATTATTATTATTATTATTCTTTCATTTACATCCTGCCATTCTCTCCTATAGTGGGACTCAAGGCAGCTAACAACATATCTAAGTATAAACCAGATTCAAGTGTAAATCAGAAAAATATTTTCAAAATATTAAACAAGTTATGAAGTCAAAAACATTCATTATTAAAATGTTATATACAAATCATCAAATAGCATAGCATTAAAAGCATAACCTGGTCAGTTTCTATGTTTCTAAAACAGCATAAAACATTTTAACTTTCCAGTGGAATGAAAGCAAGAAAGGAGCCATGTTGGACTCTTCAGGGAGGGAGTTGCAAAGTCTGGGAGAAACCACTGAGAAGGCCTCGACTGAGAGAAGAGAAGACTGAAAGGAGACATGATAGACATGTATAAATATGTGAGGGGAAGTCATAGGGAGGAGAGAACAAGCTTGTTTTCTGCTGCCCTGTAGACTAGGACATGGAACAATGGCTTCAAACTACAAGAATGGAGATTGCACCTGAACATTAGGAAGAACTTCCTCACTGTGAGAGCTGTTCAGCAGTGGATCTCTCTACCTCGAAGTGTGGTGGAGGCTCCTTCTATGGAAGCTTTTAAACAGAGGCCGTATGGCCATCTATTGGCGGTGCTTTGAACACAATTGTCCTGTTTCTTGGCAGGGAGTTGGACTGGATGACCCACAAGGTCTCTTCCAACTCTATGATTCTATAATTCCTGCAATCCGACCAAACGAGCCTGAGAAAGTGGTAGGAAAAGAAAAAGCATTTCTTCACAAGACCTTAGAGCTTGAATGGGCTTGTTATTGCTGCTGCTGCTTTCATCACAATTTATTTTATTTCTCCAATATTGGGACCTTGAGTTTGTGTGCGCGTTCCTTCATATTGCTTGTCAACTTATGGCAACCCTATCAATTTCATAGATTTAACTTAGGAAAAATGTTCTCAAAGGTGTTTTTGTTGGTTCCTTTCTCTGAAAAATAGCTTATAGTACCTGGGATTAACTCATGGTTTCCCATCTAAAAATCAGGTAAACGGGCATGACTTTGCTTAGTATTCAAGGTCAGGCAAGTTGTGGTGCTTTCGGGACATTTAGGACCTACGGGGTTCGAATCCTCACTCACTGAGTGACCTTAGTCAGGTCACACTCTCTGAGACTCAGAGGAAGGAATGGCAACCTCTGTCTGAACAAATCTTTCCAGAAAACCACATGATAGTGGTTGCCATAATCAGAAATGACTTGAAGGCATGCAACAACAAAGGTGGAACATGGCCATACAGCCCAGAAAACTCACAGCAACCCAGTAATTCCAACCATGAAAGTCTCCAACAACATAACAACAAAAAGTATTATTTTTTAAAAGCAAAATTCTCTTAACATCATTTGAAAACTAAATAAGCAATTGAAACGCCATGAAAAACAATTAAAAACCTACTGCAGTCAATTCCTGAAAACTTTTGGAACAGGGAACTTAGTGAAGGAAGAAAGCAAGAAAGGTACTATCTTGTCCTTCCTTTATGAGAGGAGTTCCAAAGCTGAGGAGCAATCTCTGTGAAGGTTCTCCTTTGTTCCCAGCATCTGTATCTGATGAGAAGGGTGTGGGTTCAATCATGCTATCTCCATTATTTACTTTTCTACCAGGTCTGAGAGCCTGCCTTCCATAAATCTCACTGCTATCTCCAAATACCTTAGGACAGTGGTTCTCAACCTGGGGTCCCCAGATGTTTTTGGCCTTCAATTCCCAGAAATCCTAACAGCTGGTAAACTGGCTGGGATTTCTGGGAGTTGTAGGCCAAAAACATCCGGGGACCCCAGGCTGAGGACCACTGCCTTAGGAGTAAAGGCTTTCCTGAACACCAGCCTGCCACCTTGGTAAGGACATTATTTAGAATAAGTCTCTCACTCATGCTTTTATTGAAGTTTGTGTATAGTTTTTCATCTGTATAGTTTTTAAATACATTGCTAGTTGACACAAGTCTCCTTATTGAGAGAGTGTTCAAGGAGCTGTTTGTTGTGCTGAACTCATTTTGAGGCTGGGCTTCAGCACCTTCAATAGCTCCTTGGAAGCTGACAGATGCAACTACAGACCTGGGTTCAGTTATGCCCCCTTTATTATGTGGATCTGACAAATTGCTCCCCATAAATACATCCCCCCTCCAAACTTGGCAACAGATTGTGGTGATGAACTGAATTGAAATCTGATTGCTAAACGCTTCTGATTATTTCCATTTAGATAATGAATGGCCATCCTCTACCCTGTTCAGAAGTCTACTTTGTAATGACATTAACATGCTCCATTAAATGTATTATTGTACAAGAAAGCAGAGCCATTTGTGATAACAATCTTTTTATTAGAATCCATATGCATGAGTCAGACTTTTTTTCAACAAAGCATGTAATTCAAATATTTACAAGGAGAAGGACACTGGAAAGACATCAGGCACACAATGCCAAGATTGATTCAGACCGACTTGACTGTGACTCTCATCGCTGATTGTTACCCTTTGTGTGTTAAAAATAGAGAATTAACATCTCACAATTACTGGGCAGCTCCAACTTCTGGTGTTCATTTCTTTGAAATGGGGTGGCAAGAACTTGATACCGAAAGAAAAGTCATTCAACTCTTAAACATGTGAAGCACATGAAAACACTTTCATTCATTCCTCCCGGCGCATCATATTTGAACAATATGATATGAAAAGCATGCTTTGGAAGAAGCCAAGGGTTAAAAAGAAGAAGGGGGGAAATGGGGATGAACCAGATGTTAAAACTGTTTAGGATGCAGAGTTCAAGAACAGAAGCCAAAGACTATTCAATATAAAGGGATCCTTTGCATAAAACATCACTTTTATGAAACCGAGGTATGCTCCGTACATATTGATGCTGCAGAATTTAGATCGACCCCCAAGGAAATAAGTAATTGGAGAGCTGCGAGGAATTAAACAGGCTGTGCACACCGTTGCCTCTGTCCATGAAAAGGGCAGAGATGCCAATAGCTATTGCAAACTCTCTTGTGTTTAGCAACCAGGTTTACAAGGCTTAAGCCATGAAAGAAAACAATCCGCATTCTCCTATTACAAGCACACAGCCCTACACAAACACAGTGGTTTAGCTACTTTCAAAAAAGATATGTTTACATTAGCTCTTCATCAAGGTCTGGATTTACAAACTGTTACCTTTTACAAATATTCCTGCAATATTATCTTTTAGCCAAGATTACTTTTTGATGTAAAACTAGGAGACTTCTGGCTTTCTTAAGCACTGATTATCACTTATGATGAGTCCTTACATCAGCATAAATCTCCATATGTGAGTGACTAGGAATGGAATGGGAAATGGTGGTTCCTTTGGTTAAATGTGTTGCTTGTCATCTGTTTTCCTTCCCGGTCCATTTCATTTGATATTCCAGACTGTGCCACAATAGTAACCCATTCAAATATTCCTTGTTTTTGTCTTTGGCTTACCTCTCTATCCACATTCAGTTTAGCTTCATCATCTAATTTTATTGAGATTTTACAGTCATCATTAGAACTATTCTGCTGATAGATACATTGATGGCAGGAATTATTACAAATTAAACCAGGAGTAGATATTAAGGAGGAATTGAAGGAAAGGATCACACATTTTCTCTAAGGTAAGGCAGAGACATACTCAAGAAAAAAAATCTACTTAACCACTAGGGCTGGGCGGTTTCGTTTCGTTAATTCGTAATTCGTTAAAAATTCGTTATTTTTTTTGATAACGAAGCGATAACAAACCATTCTGGAGCAACTTAAAAACGAAACGAATTTTAAAATTCGTTTCGTAATTGTTTCGGATTCGTTATGTATTCGTTTCGTTATCGTTTTGAAGTCGTTTCGTTATTATTTCCGCATGTCTGGGGCAAGTTTTATAGTTGTTTTTTGTTTAATTAGTGAAAAAAATTATAATATCACACCAACAGTCAACAACAGAGGGAGAGGGAAGCTTCAGAAGTTCCCCCTGTCCCATTTGGAGGTTTTTTAGCGTATTTCGCGGTCGCGTCCACCATTAACGAATCGATTCGTTATTGTTTCGTAATTGTTTCGTTATTGTTTCGTATTTTTTTTTAACATTTACGAAATTTCGTAAATATCGAACTTTTTAAAAGAAAAATTTCGGAATTCTTTTTAAAATTGAAACGCAAAACCCCCCAAAAAACGAATCGATTTTAGAAACAAATTTTTTCCGTTGTTACCCAGGCCTATTAACCACCACAATTTTTAGAAACTGCAGAATCACCAGGGATGCTGACAACTGGACCAGTACTGTGTTTTTAAATAAACTGTTTTGTTCAATTATTCAAGGCTTACATTTTTAAAAAAAATCCTAACAGGAGTAGGTTTTTTCTACAAATCTATTTCATTATATGTTTTTGTCCCTATATTCATGATTTTATTGATACAGAGTAGAATATAAATAGTTTAATTATAAGTTTAATTATAATTGTGTGGTGGTGCAATAGATTAAACCCTTGTGCTGCTGAACTGCCGACCTGAAGGTTGGCAGTTCGAAACCGTGGGATGGGGTGAGCTCCCGCTGTTAGCCTTAGCTCCTGCCAAACTAGCAGTTTGAAAACATGCAAATGTGAGTAGATCAATAGGTACCACTTTGGCAGGAAAAGGCAAAAAGACACTCCAAGCAGTCATGCCATCCACACGACCAGGAGGTATCTGCAGATACAGGCTCCTTTACAGGTGGAGATGAGCACCGTTTCCAGAGCCTTTGTCTATGTATCTGTGTCTCAGTGTATGTCATTGTGACAAGATATTGAATGTTTGCCTGTGTCTGTTTATATACTGTAATTCACTCTAGGTCCTCTCGGGGAGAAAGGCGAAATATAAATAAAGTATTATTATTATTATTATTACATAAATCAATAATTTGGTAAAAAAAATATAGCTGAATACTTCCATCTAAAAGCTGTGGTAGAAATTCTTGCAGTCACAGATTACTATAATTCTGAATTCTTATACCAATTCCTGTTTAATCTAGTATTCACTTTTGTAAGCAGGAGGTGAGTCTCAAAAACACACTTTCAGGTTAAATCCAAGTGAATTGGATTGCCTTTCCTTGCCAAACGCAAATGAACTTATGTCCCTGTTCTTTAAAGCAACAAGCCAAGTTTATCTATTCTCTTTAATAATGCAATTTAATTTACCAAAGGTTTGCTATTAAAAATTTATCTGACTGCAGCAGTTGGAAGTCACCTAGACATTGTGTTATACAGTTAAACATTAGCTTTAGTGAACATCACAAATTTCCTGCTGCGGAGCTTGAAACCAGCTTCATACAAAAGCACTCCCTGGACTGCCAATTGATATTACATTTAAATGAGGAAGTCTCTGTTCGCTGAAATAAAATAGAGTTGATTATTAAAAGTTCAGAAGGACTAGGGTTTTGTAACAACAGAGTATTCACAGTCTACTTCTTCTGGAGCTGCTGGAAGTTTCTATTTCCTCCATCCTTCTTCAAAAAGCATCAGCCACTTCTTTCATGTATGAATGGAAAGGAACATCCTGAGAAAATATTGGCCTTTAACAAAGAAGATGTGCCTGCAGCTGAAAGTTTGTATGCAAACTCATTTTAGTTTCTACCAACAATCAGTCATACATTGGTGCAGAACTTAGCAGAATGTAACAAGTAGAGACATCTAAATTAGCATTGGTATATTGATCCGTGTTCGTCATTCTTAATAATGCTGTTAACAATTTTCAGCAATCAAATACACTAATATGGGTTGGATAAAGTGCCCTTTATGGGCCACATGAAGTCTCTGGGAGGATGTTTTATGATCCCTGGAGATCCACAAGAAAATGTCAAAAACAAACAGAGCCTTGATACCTCCTCTCTGGTTTTTTAAAGAAAACAGCTGCAAATGGCCAAAAGCTTTGTAACTTCCTGAACACAGTGATAACTGGCGATGAGTTTTGGGTTTTTGGCTATGACCGAGAAACTAAGTAGCAGTCATCAGAATCAAAGCATCCAACATCCCTGAGGTCAAAAAAGCAAGACAGGTCTGAAACAATGTCAAAACCATGCTGACTATCTTCTTTGACTCCACTGGAATGGATCATGGGTATGCACCACACAGCACAACCATCACCAATAAGTACTACCAAGAGGTTCTTTGTTGCCTTTGTAACAGTCAGACCTGTGGACAGTGGGCAATTGGCAGCACCATCACAATGATGCAACTGCCCATTCTTCACATTTGATACAGAGTTCCCTAGCCAAACATAACACCTATCCTTCAACAGGCTTCCTACTCATCCCAACATGGCTCTGTGTGATTTCTGGTTTTTTCCCAAGCTGAATATGCTCCTGAAAGGAGTCAGATTTCAGTGCAGAGACACATCATAGGCTATCACTTGTGGCCAAGTATGCTTGCCTTCCAAGTGTAGGGTCTATCACCACTGTCCCTCCAACCCTCTCCCAAAACAAAAATATAGGGGGAAAACAGTGTAAATAAGTTATACTTTGAGCATCTTCCAGAACTAGAAGTGGCATCACATCACTTTGCAATGCATTGTGGTTGTCCATCCATGGTTGTCCATCCTTACTCTATTGAGGCTGAGAAATTGATTTAAAGGAAGGGAATAAATGGGGCTACAGCAAGTACATCTACAGCGGACTCTTATCCGGAAAATGACATTTTGCACTTTTACGACCTCCTAAGGGACTCTTTCAACCATGTGCTGTTTCAGCTCAGGTTTTTGAATGAGAAAATGGACCATCTCCTCAGAGGCTTTGCCTCCTTCTCAGGAATTACTGTGCAATCTAACCCTCCAAAGACTGAAGACTCTCTCTGTGCAGACTTTGCTAAGGACTTGTGCCGGAACGGGAAGGAAAGCACTTTAGAGCATTCGGAACATAAGGCAGAAGGAGGGAGGGAGGGAGGGAGTGAAGATGAGATATCTGAGGGAAAGGGAGAATCTCTGGGCGTACATAGGAATGGAAACATCCGGGAGTGGCAGCGGTGTGGGCTGGCTGCTCAGAGAACGGCCAACAATACAACATCTGGCCACATGGATCAGCCCACTGCACTTTATGATTGGCATCAACATCTTTCCACAGACAGTTTTGCAGTGGACATTGCTGATCAAATGATAAACAGAGGTAGATGGACCTCCAAGAGGGCAGTATGCAATTCCCTGGCCCAAATCCTAGGTAAAAGATCACAGGATATAAGACTAAAAGCCATAGTGTGGTTGTGGAGGGATTACCAATCCCCTGACCGCTCCACCCGTCTTCAAATTTCATCAGAAGACACCACTTGGCTTGGTGAGCTAATGGCTAAACAATCTGGCCTGAAGAAATGGGGAATCACCGTTAGGAGGGTAGTTGTAGACCCCCACATTCGCCCCTTGTTCGATCCTGGGGCTCTGTCCCACCATACCCCACCTGGCCCCCGGGCGAATTCCACAACCAGCTCACCAGTCATGGCCCCCCCTCCTGGTTCGTACAATTTTAAGACCCCATCTGCCCCAGTCGCCTCCACTCAGCCAGCCACACTTCTCCGCTCGAGAACACTCCCTTTATTCAGCCCACTTAGCTCCCTTGATACCTCTCTGTCCACCTCAATATCAGAGTCATCCCCACCAAATGCCCAAGGGAGATTATTTCCCAGCCCAACTTCCTCCCCTGAGAGTTGACTAGATTCTGGCCGGGCGGGGGGAGGGAAGGTTCCAGAGGAAGGGGGTGCTATCCGAGTCGTGTGGGGAAGGAGATTTGCGGTTCATAAACATCCCAGGGAGAAGCGCAACAGAGTCCTTGCGACCCTGGAAAAGGTGGGTAGTGGTAGGCTCCTTGGCAGCCCCCTTGGTCTCAAGGTCCTGTTGATCAATGCCAGATCCGTAAATGATAAGACCGCAGCCATCCAGGACTTGATCCTGGATGAGAGGGCGGATCTGGCATGCATTACCGAGACCTGGTTGGACGAGGTGGGAGGTGTAAACCTTTCCCAGCTGTGTCCCCCAGGTTTCGGAGTGCATCAACAGGCCAGACAAGGGGGGCGGGGAGGAGGGGTCGCAGTGGTCTTCCGGCAATCCATCGCCGTGACCAGATGCGTTGTCCCACAAGCGTCTGGGTTTGAATGCGTCCACTTGAAGGTGGGGAGCCGTGACAGTGTGGGGTTCCTGCTGGTGTATCGTCCACCCCGAGATCCGGCAGCTTCCCTGTCTGAGTTAGCGGAGGTGGTCTCTAATTCGGCCTTGGTCTCCCAGCGCCTGGTGGTGCTGGGAGACTTTAACATCCACGCCGAGACCACTTTATCTGGCGCAGCTCAGGACTTTATGGCCACCATGACGGCCATAGGACTGTCACAGATAATATCTGGCCCCACGCATCATGCTGGGCACACTCTCGACCTCGTCTTTGTGGCGGACGACGAACTGATCAGAGTGGAAGATCAAAACATCCTTCCAGTGTCATGGTCTGACCATCATCTGATCACATTTAGACTTACTGCGACCCTAAACCTCCGCAGGGGTGGAGGACAAATTAAGATGGTCCGCCCTAGGAGACTGATGGATCCGGATGGATTCCTGAGGAATCTTAGGGTTCTTCCTGCCTTGGAGCCTGGCGATTCTATCGACGCCTTGGTAACTCTCTATAACGGGGAGATGGCCAGGGCGTTAGATACGATCGCACCCGAACGCCCCATCTCGTTGCGTCGTGACAGGCCATCTCCTTGGTTCACCGAGGAGCTGGCTGTCATGAAGCATACGAGAAGGGGGCTAGAGCGCAAATGGAGGAAATCTCGGAACGTGTCTGACCGAACACGGGCTAGAGCCTCCCTTAAGGCATACTCCGTGGCTATACGGGCGGCCAGGAAGTCATTCACGACCGCCCGTATAGCATCTGCAGCAAATAGATCATCGGAGCTGTTTCGGGTCGTGGGTGAGCTCCTCCACCCACCAGCGGTGGAGGAGCTCCCCGACGACCCCGCAGCTCGGTGTCGCGATTTCGCACACCATTTTGCAGATAAAGTCGCCCAGATACGCCTCGAGCTCGACTCCAATTCCATCGCAGTGCCAGGAGAGGTGACGGAGGCACCTGCTTGTCCAATTTTATGGGATTCTTTCAGGCTTGTTCTTCCTGAAACCGTGGAGGAGACCCTGGGGGCTGTGAGAGCGACCACCTCATCCCTGGACCCATGCCCATCTTGGCTCATTAAATCAGCCAGAGGGGGGTTGCTTGACTGGTTTGTACCGATTATTAATACATCGCTGGAGCAAGGAATTTTTCCATCTAACCTGAAGCAGGCCGTGGTCCGCCCACTTATCAAAAAAGCTTCCCTTGACTCCTCGGTACTGAATAACTACAGGCCGATCTCCAACCTCCCCTTTTTGGGAAAGGTGCTGGAGAGGGTGGTCGCCTCTCAGCTTCAGGGTTTCCTAGACGATACCAACTACCTAGATCAGTCACAGTCTGGTTTCAGGCCTGGCCATGGCACCGAGACAGCCTTGGTCGCCTTGGTGGATGACCTCCGCAGAGAACTGGACAGGGGGAGTGTGACTCTGCTGGTTCTCTTGGACATCTCAGCGGCTTTCGATACCATCGATCATGGTATCCTTCTGGGTCGTCTCTCCGGGATGGGCCTTGGGGGCACGGTTCTGTCGTGGCTCCAGTCCTTCCTGGAGGGACGAACTCAGATGGTGAAGCTGGGAGATGCCTGCTCTGACCCCTGGCCTTTGACCTGTGGGGTCCCGCAAGGCTCTATTCTATCTCCCATGCTTTTTAACATCTACATGAAACCGCTGGGAGAGGTCATCCGGGGTTTTGGAGTTGGGTGCCATCTCTACGCGGATGACACACAACTCTACTACTCCTTTCCACCTAATTCCAAGGAGGCTTCTCAGGTGCTAGGTGAGTGCCTGGCCGCTGTGTCGATCTGGATGAGGAAGAACAAGCTGAAGATCAATCCCGACAAGACAGAGGTCCTCCTGGTCGATCGCAAACCGAATCGGGGTATAGGGTGGTTACCTGTGTTGGACGGGGTTACACTCCCCCTGAAGCCACAGGTCCGCAGTTTGGGCGTCCTCTTGGATTCCTCGCTTACACTTGAGGCTCAGGTGTCGGCGGTATCCGGGAGGGCCTTTGCGCAACTGAGACTTGTGCGCCAACTGCGACCATACCTCGTGAAGGCTGATCTGGCCGGGGTGGTCCACGCCTTGGTCACCTCTAGAATGGATTACTGCAATGCGCTCTACGTGGGGCTGCCCTTGAAGACGGCCCGGAAACTTCAATTGGTCCAGCGGGCAGCAGCCAGGATGCTAACTGGGGCTCACTATCAAGAGAGGTCTACCCCTCTGTTTAAGGAGCTCCACTGGCTGCCTTTTATTTTCCGGGCCCAATTCAAGGTGCAGGTGCTTATCTACAAAGCCCTAAACGGTTCGGGACCACCCTACCTGCGTGACCGCATCTCCATCTACGAACCCACACGCTCGCTACGGTCATCCGGAGAAGCCCTGCTTGTGATCCCACCCACGTCGCAAGCGCGCTTGGTGGGGACACGTGACAGGGCCTTTTCCGTGGCGGCCCCCAGACTTTGGAACGCCCTCCCAAAAGATCTCAGACAGGCCCCCACTCTAGCCGTTTTCAGAAGGAAGTTAAAAACCTGGCTGTTCCGTTGTGCCTTCCCAGACTAGGAATCCCCATCCCAGGTCCTAGAAGCACCTTAGCATAACCAATGTTGCTGCACACCACACTTTAATCCTACGTTCCTCCTGCCATTTCAGCACTTTTAATCCCTGTACCCCACTGCGCCGGCCGAACCAGTTTTTAATAGTGTCCTGATGTATTGTCATTGTGGTTTATTTTGCTTAATTGTTTTGATTTGCTTTGTTTACTGTTGTGCTATGTTTTCTTTTGTATTGTGTTTGAGGCTTCGGCCGTGTAAGCCGCATCGAGTCCTTCGGGAGATGCTAGCGGGGTACAAATAAAGTTAATAATAATAATAATAATAATAATAATTGACTATTTAATGTGGATTGAAGAGACATAGTAGTCAGACAACATAGACCACAAACATACACAGCAGAATGGTGTAAGACCTTTAATCTGGGAGAAGCAAAGCTGCAGGATACTCCAAAATAAAGCCCTTAATGCTCATCAGCATGCTCCAGCATCAAACATGTTGCATGGTGAAATCAACTCTACCTAATGCCAATTGCTGTGTGGACACCTGGAGTATTCTGCTGATGTGCAAAAGAACATTTTGGCATGAGGGGAGTTGCAGAAAAGAATTCTTCATTGCCATTTGAGACCAGCCTCTGCCATGTCTGTAAGCAGTTAAACACCACCTGGACCTTGATTTTGTTCCAGGAATTACAATGTAATCATCCACACAGCAAAATAGTAATAACAGTAATAATAGTAATAATAATCTTTATTTATATTCAACCCTACCTCCCCAGAGGGACTCAGGGTGGATTCTACCAAAAAAAGGAAAACATTCAATGCCTCAATAAAACAAACAAGTGCCAACGAATAATCCAAAATAACCCCACATATGAAAACAACATCAGAACCTAACATCAAAAAATTAAACAAAACAGAACCAAACAAAATTATATAATAACATAAATCCTAAACAATACAATATCTGCATTGATTTATAATAGCCAACCAAAGTTTACAAAGTAGTGCAGTTTGATTGTGAGGCCAGTGATGACAGCTGGGCCAACATGGACTAATAGAGACTGAATACAGCAATTGTTCTTGACCAGATGTCCAGTAGTGATCTCTCATTATCTAATCCTCCTCCTCTCTGTATGCTAGTGAACAAAGGTAAGTGTTCAGGTGTTCTTTGAAGGAGAGGAGGGAGGGGGGCCATCTTTATTTCTTTAGGTTGGGAGTTCAAGAGGTGGGTGGCGATCACAGGGAAGGCCCTCTCTCTTTTTCCCACCAGCCTCACTTGAGATGGGTGTGGGACCGAGAGCAGGGCCTCCTCCAATGACTGCAGTGCCTGAGCTGGTTTGTAAGAGGAGATGTGATTGGTCAAATAGGCTGAACCTGAGCCATTTAGGGCTTTAAAAGTAATGACCAGCACTTTGTATTTAGCCCAGCAACAGACTGGCAGCTAGTGGAGCTGCCACAACATTGGAGTGGATCTCTCCATGTATGGAGCCCCGGTAGTAATCCAGCTGCTGATCTCTGAACTAGTTGAAGCTACTGAACTATCTTCAAAGGCTGCCTCATGTAGAGGATGTTGCAGTAGTCCAAACAAGATGTGATTAAGGTGTGGACTACCATGGCCAGATCTGGCATCTCAAGGTATGGGCACAACTGGTGCACAGGTTTAAATTGTGCGAAGGCAGTCCTGGCCATCGCCAATACCTGGGATTCCAGGGTCAGCGATGAGTTCAGGATCACCCCCGACTGTGAAGCTGTATTTAGAAGGAGAGTGTGACCACATCCAACACAGGCTGTAATCCCACACCTTGATCCGACTTCCGACTGACCAGGAGTGCCTCTATCTTGTCTGGATTTAATTTCAATTTAAAACTGCTTCCTTCTATGCTGGATTCATCCCAGATTAAGTGGTCAGTGCAGATGTGTCAAGTGACAGTCAAAACTAGAGTGAATGAATCTCTAGAGACAAGGAAAAAGTCCAGTCTTCAACCCAATGAGGCCCTACACACACATCTTGACACTATCACATAAAAATTCATGGTTGTTGCCCAATGGCATTCTTTCATACAAAGAAATGTGAAATGCTATGGTGAGTCCAAACTAATCTTCCACCCACTGACATTGCACAGATCGGGTCAGCACAAGGATGCCATTTTTCCAGCATTCACTCCCAAATCAAACTGCTATTGCAGTAAAGACAACAATTTATTCCTAAATGAATCCATCCCTCTCTTGTGTTTGCCTGCTAGCAAATGTATCTGTACAATCAGATGGGCTGGAAACTGAAATTAGGGGGGAAAGATGCCAACGTTTTCCAGAATGCTTGATTTTGTGTCCAATGGCATGTTCCTACACTGTCACAACATACACACGGACCTGGTTATACAACAAGAACATTATCCTCTGATGCCTCTAAGACCATTGCTAGATCAAAGCAATGCAAAGGATTAAAAAGGCTCAACATTAGCAGGCTAATCCAAAACAGCACAGTTACATATAAATAAAGCCGACGAAACAATTTGCAAAGCTACTAAAAGGTACCACCCAGTCCATTTTTACCCCTAATATGTCTGTTTCACAACCTATATCCCACCTCATTTTACAATCATGTAGTTCCATCAATGCAGCCAACATAAATCAGTATTTCCTACCTCAACTTTGCTTGCATCCAGCATTGTCAAAGCCTGCAAATTATAAGAGAGAGAAAGAAAAAAATACATTAGTATTGATTAAACCAACGAGTAATTGCATTAATTGCCTTTTAAACTAACAGACATCAATTGTTTGCTACGACTGCCAGCCCATACAGAGTTATCATGACAAGAAGAGTTTCGGTGATGTATTGGTAGCATTATCTCCAAGCCTGATTAGAAAGTGTGTGTGTTTGGCATCAAACTTCAGCAAACATTCATCTCTCCCTTTCAAAAAGTGGGACACAGCATACCTGAAATGAAATAATCTAAAACACTGCTTCTATAGTTTATTATTATTATTATTATTATTATTATTATTATTATTATTCATTAATAATTGTTGCTTTCTATTGTATTGGCCAGATCATCTGGTTTACCTCCATGTAAGCCATTAACTATCTGGAAGTGGTCATGCTATAAATAAGATCTCAATATATGCAAAAACATAATAGTTCCCATATGGAGGAAATAATAACAACAACAACAATAATAATATACTTTATTTATATTCTGCTTTATCTCCCTGGAGGGACTCAGAGTGGATTACGGTATACAGATATAAGGCAAACATTCAATGCCTTTTACATAGTGAACAACAACAACAACATGCAATTATTATTATTATTATTATTATTATTATTATTATTATTATTATTATTATTATTCAAACTGCAAAAACTCTGGCACAAGCCAGGAAAGGTGGTTCCAGTGATGATCAGCACACTGGGTGCAGTGCCTAAAGACCATGGCCTGCACTTGAACACAATCGGTGCTGACAAAATTACCATCTTTCAGTTGCAAAAGGCTACCCTACTGGGATCTGTACACATTATTCGCCAATACATCACATAGTCCTAGGCACTTGAGAAATGTCCAATACAACAACCAGTATAATGATCTTGTTTGTTGTGTTTCAAATAATAATAATAATAATAGCAACAACAACTTTATTTATATTCCACCCTATCTCTCCAGAGGGCCTCTGGGTGGATTCCAAACATAAAAAGCAAACATTGAATGCCTGAACACAACAACAAGCTATCCATATTAATGAAATTTGGCAATCAAACATATAAAAACAAATTATGACTTAACAACTAAAATTAAATAAAAAATGAAGGCTGTTATATCAGGCATAAGACAAAATGTCAAACATCAAACAGAAGCATCAATTTCCCAGTTCCTTGGGGGCAAATAGATTGATCATTGCTCAAGATATCTATTGAGCTGGTGGGGAGAACAGGACACGGATATGGATGAAAAATATGGAACGCTTCATGAATTTTTGTGTCATCCTCGCGCAGGGGCCATGCTAATCTTCTCTGTATTGTTCCATTTTTAGTATATGTGGTGCCGAAGCAAGCAGCACACAGATAAAGGTAAAGGCCTCCGCTTTTCATCTCCGGTGCTCAACTCCGGCCATGGGGAGGTGCTGTTGTTTATTTTTCCCTGCCGAGAAGCCTGTTGTCCAATCATGTTTTGATGGCATGTCTGCATAGGGTGCCCTTTTACCTTCCCACTGAGGTGGTAACTATTGATCTACTTGCATTGCATGCTTTTGAACTGCTAGATTGGCAAAAGCAAGGACTAACAGTCCAGAGCTTACCCTGGCTCGCAGCTTTGAACTGCTAACCCTCCGGCAAGCAGATTTCCTGTAGCAAACAGTTTAACTCTCTGTGCTTCCATGAATGGGATAAGGAAGGAAGGAAGGAAGGAAGGAAGGAAGGAAGGAAGGAAGGAAGGAAGGATCAAATGAACCATAGAATTGAAAGAGACCAGAAGAGCTATCCAGTCCAAGGAAGGGAAAAAAGGAAGGAAATTATTCTGAGGAAAAAAGATGTCTTGTTGTTTTATGTGATTCAGTACCACAACTATAAATGGTTCACAGCTATGAGATCCGACAAAAGCATGTGGGCCTTAATACACCAGAAAATTAGGCATAATCTAATACAATGACTCTAATACAATGACATTCAACAGAGATAAAGATAAAATTATACATTTAGGTCACAATAATCAAACATTACTTAGGCGATCCCTTGTTGTCCGAGTATGATGACCTTCCAAGTGTAGTGTCTTGGTGGTGGATATATACGTGACTGTGGAGCCCTATTCTTGGTCGTCATGTTCTTCCATAGTGAGGGCATCCGTTTTCAGGTGGAAGGCGGTCCCGCTCAGGGTTGGCTTGATTACCTTCTTCTTGGCATGTTTCTCCCTTTCATCCTCCATTCGTGCCTCTTCAAATTCTACAGCACTGCTGGTCACAGCTGACCTCCAGTTAGAGTACTCAAGGGCCAGGTCTTCCCATTTCTCAGTATCTACGCCACAGTTTTTAAGGTTAGCTTTAAGCCCATCTTTAAATCTCTTTTCCTGTCCCCCAACATTACATTTTCCATTCTTGATTTGGGAATATAGTAACCGCTTTGGGAGAAGGCGATCGGGCATTCAGACAATGAGGCTGAATTCAGCAGAATTTGATGGCATAGAAACATCACTTTAATGGTGATGGTCTTTGCTTCTTCCAGAACGCTGACATTTGTCCTTCTGCCAACACTGATGGAATCATTCCAGGATTGAGTTTGACATCTGTACAGTCCATGTTTCACAGGCATATAACAGGGTTGGGAGGATAATGGCTTTAATACCAGTTTAGGACATTGTACATTGGGATTATTATTGATCACAAAAGGGATTTTTGTGCCAAAGAAGTTCCAGACTATGGAGATATTTATCAGTCCACGATCCGTCTTGTCAAGGTTTACTGACACTTGAAAACATACTTTTTTTGTTAAAAAATATTATCAATATTCTTTCAACCCTAGCTAGCAATGGCTTTTGCTATTTTTTTTGTTTTTTGTTTTTTGTTTTTTGTTTTTGTTTTGCCATGGGATGTTGCATTGCTAGAACTATTTTTAGACAGGAAGAAAGCTGCTATAGATTCTTCTAGGAAACACAGATACAGAGCTTTTTTTTCTTTTTCTTTTTAAAGATATGCCCTCTATCTTTTGAGCCATCCATTCTTCCATCTCTTTATTCATAAGCTCCAATCGCTGTATAGGCTTTTACATGTTGTTCTTTTCCTTAAACTGTCACTGTGTGGAACACAACAACTGCCAATTACTGAGAAGGAGGAAAACTACCATAGCAGTGATACTCAACAAACAATGCTATGGAAATCAGGTTAAAAGTATAACCCTATGATAGAGATAAAATCCCTCTCAAAGGTCCTTTATCATTCCTTCATTCTCTACATGCCTTCAGAGATTTTCTTTTGCTTTTGACTGTCTTTCTGAAGAGAAGAATCTGTTTCAAGTTTTCATGGACACATTCCATTTTCTTGCTTATCTTGCTGCATCTTTGATATCTTATCGCTCATACAGGCAACAGTACAGTCAAGAGAACTGAAAAACTCAGTGCAAGATTCATTCTTAGCTTCCTTAAAATGCAAAGGTTGCCTTTTGGAAGCTTTGTATAGATGTGTTGGCCATTTAGTAAAATCTAAGTGTTTTTCTCTTCCTTCTAAATTTTGCTGCTGACATTTTTTAAAAAAAAATTGATCAATTTTAATAAGTTATGTTTTGAATCTTAAATATGTTTCAGCATTGATTTAGAACATTTTGGCAAAGTTAAGGGCAGGTTCAGTCTATGGCACCAACATTCCTGAGAAGCAATCATGGTAAATGGCATGGATTCCATTTTAAGTATGAAGACATTGAGATCCGGCATGGTTTGGCCTTTGATATCAGAGGCCTCCAATCTATGAAGCCAAGATCTCCAAACAAGAAAAAGTCATAAGTAATGTCTAAAGGTCCAATGATAAATAACTCATTCACTTGAAGGAAAGTTGGTAAAGTCTTGAAATGGTTGCTTCCCCCCCCCCCCACCTTGATATTTGCTAAGATAAAAACCAATAAGGTGAATGTGTTCAAGCTAGTTCAACCAAGGCCCCACCTACAATGCCATTTAAAATCTAGATTATTTGATATGAACTGTATTATATGGCAGTGAAAATGGATATAATTCAGTTCAAAGCAGATAATCTGGATTATCTGTTTTGATAATATGGGTTATGTGTAGATCCAGCCCTGGAAAATGGGATCAACTTAGGCCCCTTCTACACTGCCATAGAAAATCCACATTATCTGCCTTGAACTGGATTATCCATCAGTGTGGATGGATAATGCTTTGAACTATAATCTAGTTCAAAGCAGATAATGTGGATCATCTACTTTGATAATCTAGAACATTTGAACACTGTGAAAGCCACCCACTGTGTGACTATTAGCCTCCTCCCAGTAGACTCAAAACAAAGAAAAGCTTCACAAGAACCACCACTCCTCTTAATGTTCCCCTAGCAAAAGTAAAAGTATCCCTCTGGGCAGCTAAACTAGGAAATCCCAAATGGATGCCCACCCCATGAAGGTCTGCCTACAGAGGCAAACCAAGAATGGGCAACTTGGAAGTCCCTGTACAGACTCACAAATGTTGTTAGGAGATAAAATGACAACTTGGCAAAATGGGACTACCTAAAAGAATCCTCCACCTTGTGCGACTGTGGAGCAAAACAAACAACTCCACATCTGTATGCTTGTCCACTATGCCCTGCCTCATGCAGAGGAAGAATTGTTTAAAGCCACAGACAACGCAGTCACTGTTGCTACTTTTTTGATCAAAAATTATTTAGCCATTTCTGTTCCCTCTATTTATTGTTTTATACTTTTTTATGCAATGCTTTTGATACGAAATAGATAAAAATCTGGATTATGTGGCAGTGTAGAAGAGCCTTGTTTCCTGCTGCTCCAGGACAGTTGCTTCAAATTCTAAGAAAGTGAATTCCAGTTACATGTCAGGAAGAACTTCTTGTCATGTGACATTAGAAACAATTATCTCAGGCTCCTTCTACACGGCCATCTAAAGTCCAGATTATCTGCTTTGAACTGGATTATATGGCAGTGTAGACTCCTAAAATCCAATTCAAAGCAGATGTGGATTATCTGTTTGGATGACATGCCAGTGTAGAAGAGGCCTCAGTTGGTGCTGGTGGACTCGCCTTCATCACAGGCTTTGCAGGGCAGCTTTTCAGGAATGCTTTAGCAATGGCTACGGGTTAAACTACATGAGCCAGCTCTGGGCTCTTTTCTGATATGAACAGGAATATATGGCAGTGTTGACTCAGGGCCCTTCCACACAGCCCCATATCCCAGAATATCAAGGCAGAAAATCCCACAATATCTGCTTTGAACTGGGTTATCTGAGTCCACACTCAGGGCCTTTCCACACAGCCCCATATCCCAGAATATCAAGGCAGAAAATCCCACAATATATGCTTCGAACTATCTTATCTGAGTCCACACTCAGATATTGTGGGATTTTCTGCCTTGATATTCTGGGTTGTATGGCTGTGTAGAAGGGCCCTCTGTCATTGTATGACTCTTCATTCATTTAATTTGCATCTTCTGTTCAGGGACAGAAATGGCGAAGAAAGTGGAACAACCTTGGAAAATAGGAAGCCACCTGGTTTCCTTATGATTTCCTGGACTGTGCTATGATCCGTTCTGGAACAAAAAGATCAGGCTGAGTCTGTAAAGTGATGGCTGTCAAGTGAGTGGAGGAAGACTCTGAAAAGAATCCAAGGCAATATTGTGCAAAAATTTATGCACTTTTTTTGCAGTTGTCAAAAAAAGAAAGTATTTTCTGCACAGAAACAATATTTCTGCGAAGCAATTTCTGCCTAAAATTACTCATTACACCTTCTGAGGATGAAATTAGTGAAGATTTACATGCCAGTTATGCACCATGTCTGTAATGCTGAATTAGGGCTGTCACCTGCTTTATTTCAGAGAAGCTCCTCTCTGTGACATTTACATGGCAGCAGGCAGGTAAAACATACTTCTCTCCATGCTATTCATAGCTTTGTGTATTGAAACTGGCCAGTGAAATTGGGACATAATTTAGTCTCTGTTTGATTTTAATCCCATGCCAAATACAATTACTATGAATAGGTCTATATATGGGTTTTTCCCTTTTGCTTTTTGAAAAATAAAAATGTTTCTCTGTCAGAGTCCAATCAGACTGTCTCTTGGAGACAACTTCCTGATCAGAGAATTGAACCAGTTAATTATTTTGCCTTTGATGAATGTTTCCCCTTGGAATTCATTCTAGCATTTCGAAGCCAATAACAGGGGAGCATGAATGAGGTCAGGTTTTGCTGCCATCAGCATCTGAAGACCGATGGTATCCAAATGCAGCTTGCTCATCTGGTTATATGGATGGCAAGGGATATTTGGAAGCCAGGATTTCATCTGAAATGTTGATTCATTTAGCTACATTGCCCAATACAGAGTTCATGTTAACATATTGATTAATACTACCAACAGGCACCCCATCAGTCATTCCGCCTTCTTAACAAACACCTGAGCACCAAGTGTTTTCCAAACAAAAGCCAAAACAAAATGACAGGTTCAAATCATTGGGTTCATTTCCTCACCTTCGGAAATTATGACCTATATAGGAATGGATCCTTCACGCAGTTCGTTATTTGCTATTCAGATGTGGATGTACCCACATGACACTTTCAGAGCCAGCTGAAAATGCTCACTTAAATGGATTTTGACAAATAAGTGACATTTCTTCAATGGCCATGGATTGTCATCTGGCTCCGATAATCACATGTTCAGGAGGTGATAGGAGAAATGTTGGTTGGAGCTTGCAATGCAGACTGAAATGAGGCAGAATCTAGAATCTCATTGGGGTCATGCACATATGTAAATTCCATTATCCACAGTATACCCACATCCCCCCTCCCAAAGTTTCTGCACAAGTATTAAGATCTGCTGGGGAGGCCCTCCTCAGTGTCCCACCACCATCAAAAGCACTGTTGGTGGGGACAAGGGAGAAGGCCTTCTTGGGGGTGGCCCCTCAGCTTTGAAATGCCTTCCCTGGGGAGATTACACAGGCCCCACACTGTCCTCCTTCCGGAAGGAATTGAAGACAATGTCTAGTCCCAATGGTCTGCAACTTAATGCCACAGCACTGCACTTTCATCCCATGCCCTACTTCATATTCCCTGCTTCTGTTTACAGTTGGCTATGTTTTATGACAGTTCTCATCATAGGTTATGGTGCATTGTTTTGAGCTTAAACTTTGTTTTATTTGCTTTTGATTTTATCTTGCATTGTATTGTGTGTTTATGTTATGTGTTGTTCTAGGTACATTATGCCATATGTAAACTGCCCCAAGTCCCTTCGGGGAGATGGAGGCGGGGTACAAAAATAAAGTTGTTGTTGTTGTTATTTTGCTGACACAAAAACACAGTATTACAAGCAAACGAGATATATATGCTGGATTTCTTATAACAAAATCCCAAGTCAAACATTTCCCAAGCATTTAGGACTGTGTGATATATTTTTGAATGATGAGCACTGATCCAAGTAAGGTATTATTATTATTATTAGTAGTAGTAGTAGTAGTAGTAGTAGTTATTATTATTATTATACTTTTAAAAATGTTTGCAGTGGAACTGATACATGCAGTTTCTCTTATCCATAGTTTTACTTATCCACTTAGGGAAGTGCTTTTCAACCTGTGGGTCCCCAGATGTTTTGGCCTTCAACTCCCAGAAATCCTAACAGCTGGTAAACTGGCTGGGATTTCTGGAAGTTGTAGGCCAAAACACCTGGGGACCCACAGATTGAGAACCACTAAGTTAGGGCTTCCTGCCCCTGTTCTTGCTACCATGTTGTCTGTCCCATTGAAAATAATAGAGTTTGCTATTGTCCATGGTTTCACATATAGATCCAAAGTCTGGGAGCATATCCCCTGTGGATGGGGGAGGGGGGGGGGTGTCATACTGCATGCAGTCCATGGTGCCTTTACCATTGGACTACAACTCCCACAATTCTTACCTGCAAGTCAACACGCCACTCAGTTTCATTGACTCAAGGTATCTACTCTGTTTGGAACTAAAAGGGGATTTGTACGTACATACTGATAGGGTAATTCTGCCCACTTCTACTTACTAGCATACCTGCATAATTTTGGACCAGCTGACACTTCAAAAGCTAGTGCTTTCAAAAAGTCACTACAGCAGCCATCCACTGTGGCTAGCAAACAGATGCAGGATTGGAAGAGGCTGAGTTAGTTCTAGGTGCCTGCTTGAACTGCCCATAATTGCAGAGTAAGTTCATTATATATAGCCAGTCCCTTGAGAATCCAACGTCCCAGTTAAGCAACTGTAATAGAAAGCAGCTGGAAGAGGACGTTAGGTCAGCTGAATCATTAGCCCTGAAAATTGCATCACTATCACTTCTGTTTGACAACGGGGCTTTCACACATCATCACAGCCTTAAAGAAAGGGAGGTCAAATAGTCAGGCAAACTTGGCACAGTAACTCCATTAAGAATGAACTGTAGTTCAAAATTCCAAAGCAGTCCACCACCCTGGGAACTTTGGAGAACTTAATGAATTTCCAAGGGGCTTCTCCTTGCCCTGATCTCTCCAACCCCTCCCTTCTGGAGATGAAGTTTCTTCAAAAACAGCCCCTAGGCATTCTGTTGGGAGTATTATTACTCGCTATTGCTCATTTATTTCTAGAGTAATTACAATAACTGAGTGTCTAGTTGGTTCAGTATAACGGTTGTATTGGACTGTCCAGTCTGAGAGTGAACTGGGTCTAATTTCTATCATTTCTGTCAGCTAGAGTTAGCCCATGAATCAAATGGATTAATGTGCATGTCAAAGAGGGAATGTGGTTTACTGATCTGGGAGAAGGACAATGCCTCAAGAGACCATGGTCTGAATCTCCACTCAGCCATTGAAACCCTTGGGCAAGTCATATTTATTTACTTATTTATGTGGGAAATGTCTATATCGCCTTTCTCCAAGGACTCAAGGTGGTTTACAACAACAATTAAAACACAGTATAAACTTAACCAAAATAATAACCCCAAATCTGTCCACATACTCTCCCAGTCTCAGAGGAAGGAATGGCTAACTCCTTCTGAAAAAGGGTGGTCCAGAAAACCCTGTGGTAGGGTCATCTTAAGGTCTCCATAAGTCAGAAACAACTTGAACACATACAACAAAAACAGTAGAATCCAGACCCTGGATTCAGATTCCTACTCAGCCACAAATGCTCACCGAATGCCTCTAATCTTTAGCTATTCTTGTTTAAATGGTATTGTGAGCCACTTGGAGTCTTGTTTGGGGTAGAAGTGGACTATACATTTTTTTAAAAGAATAAATAAATAGGTCCAGCCACTCTTTTCCTCTAGTGTACACCAGAATGTAAAAAAAATCCAAAATGCTAACTGATACCCTATGACATAACATATGCTTTCCGAAATTATAAAAGTCTTTTTTGTCAAGTGTATACCTGATATCCAAATGACACACACACACACACACACACACTTCATACCCACAGAAGAAATGTTCCAAGACCCCCTTGGCCCTGGTTAGGAGAAACTGGGGATAACAGCAAATTCTATATTTTCACAATATGTGGGCCAGAATATACCAAAGAACAGCACTGGAGGGTCTAAAGGGGACCAGGGTATTTATGGGTTCTAGACCATTACAAATGATTGGCTATAGGATGAGATATAAATAATTAAATAATTTAAAATGTTATGTCTCATTGTTTACAATTTATTTTTTATGTTTTTAAAATTCATTTTATCTCCCAGCTCCTTTTGCCCCAAATCTGAGCAGCTAGTAGACTGCCAGTGCAACAGGATGCCCCCCCCCCCCTTACTCAGAACGGAGTTGAGGGACATCCAGCAGACACCTCCATCATTCCTGGAACACTGTCATAACAAGGAGCACCAGCTGAGGGATCAATGCCTCTTAAATAGGAAACACTGAACAATCAAGTACCTGGTGCCTCAAGGTCAAGGCAGCTATAAATCCCACAGCAGCTGCTCAGTATCTTGCTGCTTGAAACGGCTCACTCTTCCTGGTTTGGTGAGCTTCTCACCTGTGGATTTATTAGGCTTTTTGACCTCTGGATTGGGTTTACAATTGTATCTGTCTCAGCATTTCCCTTGTGGCATCAGTTATCATGACTGCTAGATTCCAGAATGGCTGAAATATCATTCCTCCGCCTCTCTTCAAACTCAATAAACTCCCTTGACTCTGTGCATATCACCCCGGTGGGCTTGAGTCCTCCTTCCTACTGTTGTCTGCCTATCTGGGCACTTGGACAGTTACCAAAAAATCACCCTCATCCATATTCCAAGTGATGTAGACCCCACAAAATGACCATTTCCATATTTTGGGGTGGAATGAATCAACAGAAATGTATCCATCTATTGTTCTGTAGTTTGATGCAGTGCAAGATCATAAGGCAGTGGTTCTCAACTAGTGAGTCCCCAGATGTTTTGGCCTTCAACTCCAAGAATTCCTAACAGCTGGTAAACTGGCTGGGATTTCTGGGAGTTGTAGGTCAAAACACCTGAGGACCCACAGGTTGAGAACCACTGTCCTAAGAATCCTTCGAGGTCTTTGTAGATATTTTTTACAGTACATCCAGCAATAGGAAAATAACTGATGCATCTCCACTGCCCTGCCTCTGATGTTGAGATGGCCATGTTGCAGAAAGGTGATGGCACTGGGAGACATGTAGACATGGTAATATATCACATATATATATCTCCCAGTATTCCAGCTTATGATCATATCTTGTGAGACAAAAGGATCTGGGTAAACCTCTGCTCGTCTATTCCCCAAACTCTGCAGTAACAAAATTGGTGAAGCTGCAAGGACAGTGTCACTTGAAAGGTTAGTTCTGATGGATGACATTAGGAGACATAGGTTCGAAGATGTATATGTATGCCACATTCATCTTTCAGAGCTGATATTTTAGTCACATCCATGAGCAGAAAATATTGCTGGGTGTATCTTCACAGAAGAAAGACAGTGTGGTGTAGAAAATTGTGCATTGAACTAGAACTCTGGAGACCAGGGTTCAAAATCTCCACTCAGCCATGGAAACCATTGGGTGACTTTGGACCATTCACACACTTAGCAGAAGAGAGAAGCAAAGGAAAGCCCTCTTCTATGAACAAATCTTGCCAAGAAAAAGCCATAACAGGTCGGGCTTAAGGTTGTTGTGAGCTGGAAATGATTTGGAGACAAAAAGGATCATTACTCCAACAATGTAAAAATGATCTTGTTGTGAGGGGCTATGCCATTTGAAAGATGGATTCTGATGGATGGAGGAAAATTAGGAGATGTAGCTAAGGAGCTGTAGCTGTTGTACATCTCCCAATGCAAAATCCCAACCTATAACTTTGTCAGATTGGAGCCCCCGGTGGCACAGTATGTTAAACCCTTGTGCCGGCAGGACTGAAGACCAACAGGTTGGAGGTTCGAATCCGGGGAGAGTGTAGATGAGCTCCCTCTGTCAGCTCCAGCTCCCCATGTGGGGACATGAGAAAAACCTCCCACAAGGATGGTAAAACATCAAAACATCCAGGTGTCCCCTGGGCAACGTCCTTGCAGATGGCCAATTCTCTCACACCAGAAGCGACTTGCAGTCTCTCAAATCGCTCCTGACATGGAAAAAAACCCTTCAGCTACAGGTAGGTAGTTAAATATTCCATGACAGGAAGGTAGTTAAATGCATCTTGGCCAGAACACACCTTGCAAAGGAGGTGTCTGCCTTGAAAGATGTGTTATGGGGACTAGCATTGTGAGAGGACAAACCAAGTGATGCAACTATATGCAAACATATTTTCCTGGATGCAGGAATGCAGCTATACATCTTTATCAAAGCTTGAATGCAATCCAACTGAACTGAATCCAGTTGCAGTTTTCCTAAAGGATCCATTTTGCATTTGAAAAGTGATAGCTCACCATGAGAGAGAGGTATCTCCAGAGTGCCGACTCTTCGTGCCTGTTCAGTCAAGGCAACTGTTCCTTCCCGGCTGCCTTGATGAATTTGTGTTGGAAGAGCAACTGGCCTTCGATCAATGTCACAGACTAAACAAGTTTGACTATATGCTGATGTTCCTCAAATTGTTTCCACCAGCAATAGTTCTGGCTGGTTTATTTGGAGAGAAAATTAATGATGATACACCAAGGTCATTGTTAGTCTGCTGTATGGAACAGATGTTAACATATTAGTCCCACGTGGGGCTTTTCATGCCGGACTGTAACAGCTTGGGGGCGACCATTGTGCAAACTAATGCAACCACAGGGAAGCAGCCAAATATTTTCAAAGGAGGGCTCGCCATGTTCCAGTAAACAGCAAATGCCTGAAAAGCATCAGTGGAGACACAAGCTATTATTGCATCCTATAATGAAAAAAAGAGAGAGCCTACCAGACTCATTTAGAAGGTGGAGAATTGATATAAAATCTTAGACATTTATTTAGTGGTTTGTTTTTAATTCACTATATAATTAAATTAAATTAAACTAATACTTATTTTCTGCCCTGTATCTATGGTCTTTTGCAATAAAATCAACTTATATGTTTAAATCAATTTAAGGGTGCATCTGATCTCTGGAACGAATGCAGTTTGACACCACATTAACTTCCATGGAGACATAGGCATTGTAGTTTTACAAGGTCTTTAGCCTTCTCTGCCAAAGTGCTTGAGCCTCACCAAACTACAACTCTGATAACTCCATAGCATTGAACCATGACAGTTAAAGTGGTGTCAAGTTGTATTAATTCCACAGTGTAGATCATCATTTCTCAACCTGGAGGTTGGGAATCCCTGGGGAGGGGTTGTGAAGGGGTTTCAGAGGGGTCGCCAAAGATCATAAGAAAACATATATTTCTGATGGTCTTAGGAACCCCTTTGGAAGACAAGGCTGAAGATCTCTCTGCCTGTCCTCTTCTTTTTGGAAACAGATGGCAAATCATCCCATCAAAAGGCCTCCTCCACTGTGATTGGGTGGTCTCCCAGATGGCCTCTCAGCAAGGGGAGGGCTGTTTCTGAGACTCCAAAAGTGAGAAGGGAGAGCAGGTGCGGCATTGTGTGCATGTGTGGGTGAGGGAGTACGTGGGAGGCTGGAGGGAGGCTTGCACCAGTGAACCGCCCTGACACTGTGAACTGCCCTGAGTCCCCTTTGGGGTCAAGACGGGCGGTATACAAATACTGCAAATAAATAAATAAATAAATAAATAAGGCATGGGAATTCTGTGTGGGGAGTTTGGCTCAATTCTATCACTAGTGGGTTCAGAATGCTCTTTGATTGTAAGTGAACTATAAATCCCAGCAACTACAACTCCCAAATGTCAAGGTCTATTTTACCCAAACTCCACCAATGTTCACATTTGGGCATATTGAATATTCATGCCAAGTTTATTCCAGATCCATCATTCTTTAAGTCCACAGTGCTCTCTGGATGTAGGTGAACTACATCTTCAAAACTCAAGGTCAATGCCCACCAAGTGCTTCCAGTATTTTCTGTTGGCCATGGGAGTTCTCTATGCTAAGTTTGGTTCAATTCCATCTCCACCCACCTGTGGCGGAGGAGATCGCTGATGACCCTGCAGCTCGGTGTCACGATTTCGCACACCATTTTGCAGGTAAAGTCGCCCAGATACGTCTTGAGCTCGACTCCAATTCCATCGCAGTGCCAGAAGAGGTGACGGAGGCACCTGCTTGTCCAACTTTGTGGGATTCTTTTAGGCTTGTTTTTCCTGAAACCGTAGAGGAGATTCTTGGGGCTGTGAGGGCGACCACCTCATCTCTAGACCCATGCCCATCTTGGCTCATTAAATCAGCCAGAGGGGGGTTGCTTGACTGGTTTGTACCGATTATCAATGCATCGTTGGAGCAAGGAATTTTTCCATCTAATTTGAAGCAGGCTGTGGTTCGCCCACTCCTCAAAAAAGCTTCCCTTGACTCCACGGTGCTGAGTAACTACAGACCGATCTCCAACCTCCCCTTCCTGGGTAAGGTGCTGGAGCGGGTGGTCTCCTCCCAGCTCCAGAGTTTCCTAGACGACATCAACTACCTAGATCAGTCACAGTCTGGTTTCAGGCCTGGTCATGGCACCGAGACAGCCTTGGTCGCCTTGGTGGATGACCTCCGCAGAGAGCTGGACAGGGGGAGTGTGACTCTGCTGGTTCTCTTGGACATCTCAGCGGCTTTCGATACCATCGATCATGGTATCCTTCTGGGTCGTCTCTCCGGGATGGGCCTTGGGGGCACGGTTCTGTCGTGGCTCCAGTCCTTCCTGGAGGGACGAACTCAGATGGTGAAGCTGGGAGACGCCTGCTCTGACCCCTGGCCTTTGACCTGTGGGGTCCCGCAAGGCTCTATTTTGTCACCCATGCTTTTTAACATCTACATGAAACCACTGGGAGAGGTTATCCGGAGTTTTGGAGTTAGGTGCCATCTCTACGCGGATGACACACAACTCTACTACTCCTTTCCACCTAACTCCAAGGAGGCTTCTCAGGTGCTAGATGAGTGCCTGGCCGCTGTGTCGATCTGGATGAGGAGGAACAAGCTGAAGATCAATCCCGATAAGACAGAGGTCCTCCTGGTTGATCGTAAACCGGATCGGGGTATAGGGTGGTCACCTGTGTTGGACGGGGTTACACTCCCCCTAAAGCCACAGGTCCGCAGTTTGGGTGTCCTCTTGGATTCTTCGCTTACACTTGAGGCCCAGGTGTCGGCGGTATCCGGGAGGGCTTTTGCGCAACGGAGACTTGTGCGCCAACTGCGACCATACCTCATGAAGGCTGACCTGGCCGGGGTGGTCCACGCCTTGGTCACCTCTAGAATGGATTACTGCAATGCGCTCTACGTGGGGCTGCCCTTGAAGACGGCTCGGAAACTGCAATTGGTTCAGCGGACAGCAGCCAGGATGCTAACTGGAGCTCATTATCAAGAGAGGTCTACCCTTCTGTTTAAGGAGCTCCACTGGCTGCCATTTATTTTCCGAGCCCAATTCAAGGTGCAGGTGCTCACCTACAAAGCCCTAAACGGTTTGGGACCACCCTACCTGCGTGACCGCATCTCCATCTACGAACCCACACGCTCGCTTCGATCATCTGGGGAGGCCCTGCTCGTGATCCCACCCACGTCGCAAGCGCGCTTGGTGGGGACACGGGACAGGGCCTTCTCCGTGGCGGCCCCCCGACTCTGGAACGCCCTTCCAAAAGATCTTCGACAGGCCCCTACATTAGCAGTTTTCAGAAGGAATTTGAAAACCTGCCTGTTCCGTTGTGCCTTCTCGGATTAGGAATCCCCATCCCAAGTCCTAGTAGCACTTTAGCACAATTAACATTTCTGCACACCGTACTTTAATTCCTACGCCCCTCCTGCCATTTCAGCACTTTTAACCCTGTACCCCATTGCGCCAGCCGAACCAGTTTTAGAATGTCTTGATGTATTGTCATTGTTGTTTTGCTTAATTGTTTGATTTGCTTTGTTATTGCTATGTTATGTTTTCTATTGTATTGTGTTTTGTGGCTTCGGCCTGTGTAAGCCGCATCGAGTCCTTCGGGAGATGCTCGCGGGGTACAAATAAAGTTAATAATAATAATCATCATCATCATCATTTGTGGAGTTCGGAATTATTTATTTATGTATTTGTCGTGTCAGGAGTGAACCAAAACAGTTGTATTGCATTAAAAAACAGACAAACAAACAAACAAAACAAAAGGTTTGCAGACTTGGTATTCTATTAAATGTCCATTGACCGATAGCTGGCTACTTGGAGTGCCTCTGGTGTTGCTGCAAGGAGGTCCTCCATTGTGCATGTGGCAGGGCTCAGGTTGCATTGCAGCAGGTGGTTAGTGGTTTGCTCCTCTCCGCACTCGCATGTCGTGAACTCCACGTTGTAGCCCCATTTCTTAAGGTTGGCTCTGCATCTTGTGGTGCCAGAGAGCAGTCTGTTCAGCGCCTTCCAAGTCGCCCAGTTTTCTGTGTGCCCAGGGGGGAGTCTCTCATTTGGTATCAGCCATTGATTGAGGTTCTGGGTTTGAACTTGCCACTTTTGGACTCTCACTTGCTGAGGTGTTCCAGCAAGTATCTCTGTAGATCTTAGAAAACTATTTCTTGATTTAAGTCATTGGTATGCTGGCTGATACCCAAACAGGGGGTGGGCTGGAGATGTCACTGCCTTGGTCTTTCACTATTGGTTGCTACTTCCTGGTGGATGTCAGGTGGTGCAATACCGGCTAAACAGTGTAATTTCTCCAGTAGTGTAGGGTGCAGACACCCCGTAATAATGTGGCATGTCTCATTAAGAGCCACATCCACTGTTTTAGCATGGTGAGATGTGTTCCACACTGGACATGCATACTCAGCAGCAGAGTAGCAAAGCGCAAGGGCAGATGTCTTCACTGTATATGGTTGTGATCTCCAGGTTGTGCCAATCAGCTTTCCTATGATATTATTTCTAGCACCCACTTTTTGCTTGATATTCAGGCAGTACTTCTTGTAGGTCAGAGCATGATCCAGGGTAACTCCCAAGTATTTTGGTGTGCTGCACTGCTCCAGTGGGATTCCTTCCCAGGTAATCCTCAGAGTTCGGGATGCTTGTCTGTTCTTGAGATGAAAAGCACATGTCTGTGTTTTAGATGGATTAAGGATCAGCTGGTTTTTCCTGTAATAGTCAGTAAGAACACCTAGAGCTTTGGAGAGCTTCTGTTCAACCATCTCAAAACTCCCTGCTTGAGCAGTAATGACAGTAATGAATAATAATAAACTTTATTTATACCCTACCACCATCTCCCCAAAGGGGACTCAGAACAGCTAACATGAGGCCAAGCCCAGAATTACAGTACAACAAAATAAAATAAAATACAAACAGCAAATAATAACATAAAAATAAAATACAGAAAATAACAGAAAATGAAATAAACAGATGCAAAATAACGTGATGAAGAAATAAAATAAAAGCACAGTGGGCTCTCTGATTGTAAGTGAACTATAAATCCCAGCAACCACAACTCCCAAATAAGAAAACTCCCAAATAACACCTTGGGATCCAACCCCACCAGTATGCAAATATGCAAATTTGGGCGTATCGGGTATTTTGCCAAATTTATTCCATTGAATGAAAATACATTCTGCATATCAGATATTTACATTACAATTAATAACAGTAGCAAAATTACAGTCATTCAGTGGCAACGAAAATAATTTTATTAAGGGGTCGCAACATTAGGAAGTTTGAGAAACACTGCTGTAGATGCATCATAAGTCTGGGATTTAAGATGAGTCCAGCTATCTTGTTCCTGAAGACCTATGAAAATGGCAACAATCGCTCAGCATTCTCAACCCTACAGTTGTCCTTAGCATCAGGCTGTGGTGATCAGACCTGCTACCCTCTCTTTTATATATCTATCCTGGTTTCTTTTCTTTTGCTCCTTTTCCCTTTCTGCTTTTCAAATACTTTTGCACGCCGAGAAACAATGCTTGTGTAGTCCCATCCTCTGGGATCTTAAAAGCAACGTCTGAGTGTTTCTTCTCTCAACAAGAACACAAAAGATTACAGCCATTTTAACGTACCAAGAATCTTCAGAACCTGCTCTACCATTTCCAAAGTACCCTACTGGCTGTTATCCACAGATCACTGGCGTTGTATTGTAATCTTCCAGAAGGATGCATTAAAAAGCATTTAATCCTTAGAAAGACAAGCTGTAACAGCTGATCCTTATCACCGTCTGGGATTATAAAAATATCACACCAAACCAACTGCATTTCTATAACTATAGGCAGACTACCCAAAGCCACATGTTCCCAGTGCATGATAGTGTCTTGACATTTTTCTGTATCTTAAGAAAATAAAGATATGAATCTTCAGCATGCATATGTGCCAGAAGTGATATGCAAACAGCCTAATTCTAGATCTAAATTTCAAATAACTTGTAAGTTGATCCAGAGATGGGGAAAAAGTGTCAGTTTTACATCTTTGTTCATAATATTTTTATAAGGGATGCAATCTTTATTGTGCAATTTTGCTAAACAGTCTTTGGGGTGAAGGAACAAGACATTTTGTCCTCCTGTGAAATTTTCTTTTAGTTTCATGATTTCTGCCATTTTGGATAATGAGACAGTGATGATTCTTTTTTTTTCTTCCATCTAGCAGTCTTCGGTTTGCAGTGTTTGCGTTCCCTTGATCACATGGGTCTTTGCTTTGAATGCCTTGATTCTGCTTTTAAGTGCACATCTGAAAGTTTCAATGAATGCTAGAAATGTGGGGAATGATGTAACATTTCATGGAAGGGAAAAGTTCTTATTTGGGGGCAATATATTCATTTTTTTCCTTGTTTAAGCACTGGGCTATGACTCCAGAGACAAGGGTTTGATTTTCAACCATGGAAACCCAGTAGGCCAGTGGTCCTCAACCTGTGGGTCTCCAGATGTTTTGTCCTTCAACTCCCAGAAATCCTAACAGTTGGTAAACTGGCTGGGATTTCTGGGAGTTGTAGGCCTGAACACCTGAGGACCCACAGGTTGAGAATCACTGATCTAGATCTATATAGTGACCTTAGGAGGCCCTCAAGAACCATCTCTAGATCTATGTAGTGACTTTAGGAGGCCCTCCAGAACCATGTAGCTTAGTGGTTCTCAACCTGTAGGTCCCCAGATGTTTTATTTATTTATTTATTTATTTATTTACTTTGCTTATATACCGCTGTTCTCAGCCCAGGGGCGACTCACAGCGGTGTACAACATAGGAAGAACAAATTCAAAACACAGTATAAAAACAATTCACGATCCATTATGCAACAACATTATACAAAAAAGCATTATACAAAACATTGTCATTACTACGAAAACCATTCAGCGTCGTCTCATCGTCCAAACCACAATCCAATATCATTTTCCGTTATTCCATTCCTATAGTCATTACCAATCATTGCACTTCTTGTTCGAACGCCTTCTTGAACAACCAAGTCTTTAATTTCCTGCGGAATACCATCAGGGAAGGAGCCAGTCTAATGTCCACGGGAAGGGTGTTCCACAGCCGAGGAGCCACCACCGAGAAGGCCCTATCTCTCGTCCCCGCCAGCCGTGCTTGTGAAGCAGGCGGGATCGAGAGCAGGGCCTCCCCGGAAGATCTCAAAGTCCTGGTGGGCTCATAGGTCAAGATGCGGTCGGATAGGTATCTTGGGCCGGAACCGTTTAAGGCTTTATAGGCCAACACCAGCACCTTGAATTGAGCCCGGTAGCAAATCGGCAGCCAGTGGAGCTGGTACAACAAGGGGGTTGTGTGCTCCCTGTGTCCCGCTCCTGTAAGTAACATGGCTGCCGCACGTTGGACCAATTGAAGCTTCCGGGCCGTCTTCAAAGGCAACCCCACGTAGAGAACGTTGCAGTAGTCTAAACGGGATGTAACCAGAGCGTGGACTACCGTGGCCAAGTCAGACTTCCCAAGGTATGAGCGCAGCTGGCGCACGAGCCTTAGCTGTGCAAATGCTCCCCTGGTCACCGCCGAGACCTGGGGCTCCAGGTTTTGGCCTTCAACTCCCAGAAATCCTAACAGTTGGTAAACTGGCTGGGATTTCTTGGAGTTGTAGGCTAAAACACCTTGGGACCCAGAGGTTGAGAACCATTGCACTAGGTGATCACAATCTCCCAGCCCCAGAAAACATTCCTTAGAATCACCATAATCCAGAAACAACTTGGAGACACAACAACAAAGCTACACTTCTAGGTTTGTTCTCAGTTAGGCATCTAGATCTGTGGTTCCCAACCTTTTGTCCTCCAGGTGTTTGGGGCTTCAATTCCCAGAAACCTCACTCAACTTGGCCAACTGTCAGGAATGTGAGGAGTTGAAGTTCAAAACACCTAGAAGACTAAAGTTTGGGAACTACTGAACTAGAGGATAGCCCTCACTATTTTTTTTTAAGAGAATGTATTTCAAAAGGAGAAGTGGAGATTCAGGACTCTTCCACATTGCCCTATATCCCAGGATCTGATCCCTGATTATCTGGGATTATCTTTGAATTGGATTATATGAGTCTCCACAGCCAGAAAATCTAGGAAAAACATATAATCTGAGATCAGATCCTGGGATATTGGGGAGGTGGAAGGATCCCAAGACATTTCTGTTCTAGTGTATTGTGTGTTTGTGGTGTGTGTGTGTGTGTGTGTGTGTGTATTTTTGGTTCCGATTAATCCAATGGGCAGGCAACTGTGGATTCATCAGAACTTTGGTTGCTAGATCTACCAAATTGAGCCAACCTCTGATGTTATCAGGGTTGCCATTTAATACACCTATGAGTGAATTCATCTGGCCAAATGGGATTGACTTCTGAATAATTGTATTTTGAGGGAAAGAAAACTTAGGGAGAGGGAGGAGGAGGCAAAGCCAGAGGAGCATTTGCTGAACACTTCTAAGGAGACTTTTCAACATGGCCTTTGAGACTTCATGGCAATGAAACCAAGTGCACAAGATTATTTGTCTCCCTCTCCCCTCCCAGCCCACACCCTTGTGCTCTTCTGAACAATCCTCATCATTATTTGCAGTCTAATAAAATGAGGTTGTCACCTATGATTTGATTTCACCGATTCTGGACTGTTTGTTATCCCTGCAGTCTTCTGGATGCCCATTTCTGCTGATTTACCTCGGCATCCCTATATCCTACCCAGTCAGCTCCAGGTAATTGGATTCCTCCCTGTGAAGTGAGGCGGGCAAAGGGAGGGAGGGATCAACAAGGGAAATCGGAGGCTGTTAAGGCTCCTCTCCCCCTAATGCAGCTCTAAAAAGGCAAAATGACACAACTCGGAGACAGGTAAAGTGCAGCTCAAATTTTAATCTGAATCTCATTTCCATCCGTGGCTGGAGGGCATTTAGCTCATTCTGGTGAAATGGCACATTTCCCCAAGGGTAAAATAGACACCTCGTAGCACTCCAACATGGAGGGCATGTCCCAAGGAAGTCATTTCCGTGTGAGTAAAGCAACCAGATGCACAGATGGTGTTTTTCATTGCGACCGGCTTTGTACCAGAGCCTGACAAATGGCCTATTGTCCCATTTCTGCTGGCCTTCACCTTGATCCTGTTTCAGTACAGATAGTATCAAATACACGCAACAACAACTTCTTCTTCCCCCTTTTCCTCTTTCTTGCCTCCTCCTCCTCCTCCCTTTACCACTACTACCATGATTATTTCCTCTTCTTCCTCGTCTTCTTCTTTTTCCTCCTCGTCTCTTCCCCTTTTAAAATTCTATCTCCTCTCTTCCTTCTCCTATCTTCTTCCACCTCTTTCTTCCTAGCCTTCTTCTCTTTCATCTACTCCTTCTTCTTATGTTCTTTTCTTCTTCCCTTCCTTCTCACCCCAACTCCATCTCCTATTCTTCTATACATCTTTCCCCCTGTTCTTTTCCTTCTACTCTTTCTTGAAAATCTAGGCTGGCTCATACTCTGATCTATGGTCTGTCTGGTAGCTTGGACCACAACCATATAGGTCTTTCTAGGGCTGGATCTATACTATAATCCAGTTTCAGAATGCAGATTAACTACATCAAACTATTTTATATGAGTTTACACTCGTGGTTCCCAACTTATTTTTGACCAGGGACCACTGGACCAGAAACCACTTGACCAGGGAACACTTTGATCAGAGCCCATTCTCCACCATTAGTACCAAAAGGGTTATGAATCAGTTTTTGGTCAACTTTAGATTTGGTTTAGATATTGGAGGTGCTGATTCAGAAAATGTCATTGAATAGACCTCATCAGCTCTAGTTTCTGATACAGAACATATGCCATCCAATAGTCACTATCTACTCACCCACAGAAAACCATATTTAATAAGCCTCAGCACTATAAGAGGGTTTGGCGAGACCAGTTGCTCTTGTTGTAATGGTGTAGTAACGGAGAGGCTGCGGACCACATTTTAGTTCTTGAGGACCACTGGCGGTCCATGGACCACAGGTCGGGAACCACTGGTCTACACTGATCATATAATGCTGTTTCAAACTTCATTGTATGGCAGAGTGGATGGAGTCTGTGTCAAAAATCAAAAGTCTGAAAGGGGTTCTCTGTTATCACAAGGAAAGCTACTATGACTGGATCCCTTAAGAGACTCAAAGAGCAACTGTTGATATCTTCCGTGCTTTGGACTGATACTTTTTGTGTTTAATATTTGTATATTTCAAGCTCAAAACAAGAGCAGGATTCATGTTTTTTCCATTTAAAAATCAAAGTTTTAATGTCAACATTCTCTATACAAAACAGGGACTCAAAAATAGTAATAGACAATTCCTAATAGTTTAGGCCTGCTTTCGAAACAAACTTTGTTCTGGCAATCCCCAGGAAAACTTCAGAGGAGAAGGACTTTGGAAGCCGTCCCATCTGCAATTAGGGAGATGGTTGCCTTGTGGCTTTTAAATGTTGTCCTGGCATCCTTTGAAACTTCGTGGTGTCTGTTTAGAAACCTAACAGAATAGTAATTCACTTCGTGTGGTTAATTTTTCATCCCTTAATTAAGAATTCATGGAGGTTATTGTGACATTGCTGTAAGTATCCGAAGAGTCTATGCATGTAAATAATAGATAGGACAACAGGAGAGCTTGCCAACCCGACCTTCCCTGCTTGGAGGAACTCAAACCCTGTTTGCACGAACTTGCGAACAGGTAAACAAAAGGGAGCCTTGCTGCAGTGCGGTGATTCCCTCGCCATCATAAAAATTAAATGTGCTGCTAATGTAAGTGTAGGCTCAGTAATCAGAGATAGTTAGCTGCATTCCACCTTCACTGCTTCATAATTGTCTTGTTCCTTCCTTCCCTCTTTACTGTATATATCTATATGTCTAGATATAGAGATACAATTGAGAATTTCCTTTCAAACCTTAATAGTCTTTCTAGGAAACTTGAAATTTTAAACTTTTAAAAAGAACCCTCCCTTCTCTTCTTTCTTCTCTTCCTTCCTTCTAAAGTTGTTTGCTACTCTTTTGCACATCCTATTTCAACAGCCATAAAACACAAGTCCTTGCCAAAATAATTATATTTGCATACCATACATTTCAAGGGGCACAGTGGCACCGCGGGTTAAATCACTAAGCTGCGGATCTGGCTGATCAGAAGGTTGGCAGTTCGAATCCGCACACAGGGTGAGCTCCAGTTGTTAGCCCCAGCTTCTGCCAACCTAGCAGTTTGAAAACACGCAAATGTTAGTAGATAGATAGATATCGGTTCGGCAGGAAGGTAACAGCACTCCATGCAGTCATGCTGGTCACATGACCAGGGAGGTGTCTACGGACAATGCCAGCTCTTCAGCTTAGAAATGGAGATAAGTATCACTCCCCAGAGTTGGACAACTAGACTTAATATCAAGGGGAAACCTTTACCGTTACTGTCATACATTTTACACACAAGCAATTAAGTGGTGGTTGCATCACTCCACCCTTTTGCTGCCTACCATATGTTTATCTTGCTTCTCATTTCCCGCAGTACAATAGGGGATACACAGTGAGGGTTTCTGCAATCTCAACAGATCAAGTAGTGAACTGAAGGTGCTGATGAATAGTACATGCCACTGAATAACATCCAACAGCATGGAAAATGGTTACACTTTCAGAGCTCTGCTTACACAACCATGAATCTGTGCATTGTGTTGTTGTTTATTCGTTCAGTCCTTTCCAACTCTTCATGACCTCATGGACCAGCCCACGCCAGAGCTCCCAAATTTGTACAAATGGCAAAAACAAGGCAACCATGTGGACATCTTATATGTGTGTATGACACCACTTGTATGTGTTGCCTTTCAAGCTCCAAAGAATTCCTAAAATATGGACTAGTTGCAATAACCTGAAAACTAAGCTCATGTGTATGTTGTTTCTGAAATGTGTCCATCATGTTTTCTCCTTTGCTTTTCTTAAAGGGTTTCAAATGTCCCATCACTTGGAAATCCTTTTCAGGGAAAAGATGTCTTGCCTTACACAAAATGGCTGTTAATATGTTAGGCTGAAAATTGTTCCCTGTTCAGATTGATAGGATTTGGGGTCTCATGGAGACCATATTCTGTTTGCTCCTTTTCGCCAGAAGTGCCAACAATCAACTCTAGGGTAATTGGCTGCATGCACAAAATGCCATCATCAGCAGCATCATCACAACAATAACAACAAAGGCTGAGAAAAAAAAATCTTGGTGTCTTGTTTTTTTATGCCTGTTCCAGTGGTTATTTAGGGCTCTGATTCAGGAAATTGCATTGGATAGGCCACATCATCTCTAGCTTAGTAGATAGGGCCATCTACTAAGCTGGTTTTCTATGGGCGAACAGATGTTGGCTAGATATAATAGGCAAAATTGGTGCCATTTTGGAACAAGGAGATCAAATATATCCAGAAACAGGTCTAACATTTAAGGCAGCAAAATGTATGTTTGGAAGTGTAATACTAATACAACTACTAATAATAATGCCTACGGCCATACCACCCTGAAAACACCTGATCTCATCTGAATAATAATAACTTTTCAATGTTTCACCCCAAGAACACCAATGAATACCAGGTGCTGTAGGCTATATTTCAGATGAAAAAAACTGTCTTGGAACAACCTCTGAGTTTTTCTTCCCTAAGGAAACCCTATGAATTTCAAGGGATTGGCATAAGTGATGTACGCACATTACTTGTTTTTGCACATTTCAGGTGCTTCTGAGCTCCAGCCTACTATCTCTTAAAAACAAAATCTCACTCAACCTGAAGCAAATAAACTTCCAAAGTGAAGAGTTTCTCTTTTGTTGTTGTTCTTGTTGCTGATTTTGCTTCAGTTTATTTGCAAATCGCCATGGGTAGCTGAGATAGAAATAAACCTATTGCAATGAGGGAAATGGACTAGACAGAAGGTGCTTCTAACTGCAATCAAAAATTAATTAGAAAAAAGGAACAAGCCAAAGGACAAACATCTGCGAGTGAGGGATGGGGAGAGATAAACAAATCCAGTGTATGACATTTAATTTTGAGTTAGGATCAGAATCCTGCTGGGCTACATGGAGGGCAGTTTGTAAATGCTTCAGGGAGGCGATTGGCAGATGACAGAATGAAAGAAGCAAGAAAATAAGTTTTGCTGTAATGGGAATCGGTCACATCATTTGCAATTCAGATAAGTGTGGTCAACTTTGTGATTCCACAATTGCTCGAGTTGGCGTCCTGTAAGCAGTTATGAATGTGTGAGATAGATGTATGCATTTATAACGGTTCATCAGAGTATTGTCTAAGGCTTTCATGGCCGGAATCACTGGGTTGTTGTAGGTTTTTCAGGCTGTATGGACATGCTCTAGAAGCATTCTCTCCTGACGTTTCACCTGCATCTATGGCAAGCATCCTCAGAGGTTGTGCAGTCATCAGAGAATGCTAATGGCCTTATAAAACTACAAATTTCATGATCCATAGCATTGAGCTATGGTAGTTAAAGTGGGATCAAACTGCATTAATTCTGCAATGTAGTTTGATGAAGCAGCGACACTTTTTCACTTGATAGTAAAAGTAAAGTCCAGTCATGTCCAATTCTGGGGTGTGGTGCTCATCTCCATTTCTAAGCCATTTCTAAGCCACTATCCATAGACACCTCCAAGGTCATGTGGCCCGCATGACTGCATGGAGTGCCTTTACCTTCCTGGCAAAGCGGTACCTATTGATCTACTCACATTTGCATGTTTTCAAATTGCTAGGTTGGCAGAAGCTGGGCCTAACAGCAGGAGCTCACGCTGCTCCCCAGATTTGAACCTGCAGCCTTTCAGTCAGCAAGTTCAGCAGCTCAGTGCTTTAACCCACTGCACCACCACGGGCTCTTTTGACTTTATAACTTTCATGATTCTACAGTAGGCATGAGCAAACTTTGGCCCTCCAGGTGTTTTGGACTGCAGCTCCCACAATTCCTAACAGCCGGTAGGCTGTTGGGAATTGTGGGAGTTGAAGTCCAAAACACCTAGAGGGTCAAAGTTTGCCCATGCGTGTTCTACAGCATTGTGCCATGGCAGTTAAACTGGTTCATTCTATAATGTAGATGCACCTGGGGATGGAATCTGGCAGTGTAGACTCATATAATCCAGTTCAAATCAGATAACGTGGATTATCTGTTTTGATAAGGATCCCCCAGTGGAGCAATGGATTAAATCCTTGTGCTAGCAGGACTGAAGATCGACAGGTCGGAGGTTCGAATCCGGGGAGAGTGCGGATGAGCTCCCTCTGTCAGCTCCAGCTCCTCATGCAGTGACAAGCCTTCCACAAGGATGGTAAAACATCAAAACATCCAGGCGACATCCTTGCAGACACCCAATTCCCTCACACCAGAAATGACTTACAATTTCTCAAGTTGCTACTGACACAAAAAAAAAATCTGGAGTATATGGCAGTGTAGAAGGGGTCTATATGGGGCCAGAGTTCTCCACTTTCTCATGAAGTGGAGAACAATAATTAAATGATTTGCATGGAGAATGATACATACAAATATTTATATCCATATTTTTTTTTAAATCCAAGAATGGGACCCTATAAACAATGTTTCCACAATATCCCTATACTCATCCATCTAGGAGCTCCCTCAAAGTACAATGCAATGTTGGAGTTCTTTTTAGCAAATCCAAAGCTTGCATTTGGCTTTATTATAAAGTGCTAGGTTACTAATGAGCTGCATTTTTAATGGATGGCAGAGGAGGAACAAGGCGCAGGGCCTGGAGTTGTCATTGGGCTCTCGAGATTAATTGCTCTGATTAGGAATAAGCCAGCAAGTCCCAGTCTCCATTTCTCCTCCTTCATTTTCCTAGTCAGGAATGGAGCGGAGGAGTGTGTATGTGCGCTTCATGGCTGTCCCTTTTTCTCAGCTGAGAGCACAAATTCGATTACATTTACAAAACAAACACATTAAAACCAATATTTAACGCCCTTCCCCTCTGCATTTGGCAATGGCATTCTCATCCTGACTTGAAAATGCTCAGCGTACATGGTACCTCCCTTGTTTGCTTGAATGATCACTTATTATTTCTCCACAATAATTTTGACTGCTTTATTTTATGCAGTGGTGCATGGCAGTGTTCAAAAACTATAATACTGGATAATTCATGTCCCTATGTGGTGTTTAATTTTTTCTTGTTTCGCGTCAGAAGCAACTTGAGAAAGTGCAAGTCACTTCGGATGTAAGAGAATTTGCCGACTGCAAGGACGTTGCCCAGGGGGACGCCCGGATGTTTTACCATCCTGTGGGAGGCTTCTTATTGGGAAGCTGGAGCTGACAGAGGGGCGCTCACCCCATTTGAGGATTTGAACCACCAACCTTCAGGTCAGCAGTTCAGCCGGCACAAGGATTTAATCCATTGCACCACCGTCACTCCACTCCCTATGTGGTGACATGATTTGAACACGTGTGTTTCATGCTTACCCCTGTGGGATCAGCTTCAGCATCGGGTTCCCCATGCCCACCAACAAAGCGGAGTAACTACAGCCACTGTGTGACAAGATCAAAAGTCAATACAGTGTTGGACTAAAGCAGCCATGAGATCAAGGTTTGAACCAAGGAAATTATCACTTCAGTGCTGACTGAACTGAAGGTCAGCAGTTCAGATCCGCTTGATGGGGTGAGATCCCATCTGTCAGCTCCAGCTTCCCATCTACTTGGTGGCTCTCAGTAAGTCACACTCAGAGGAGGGCCATTGCAAACTGGTCTGAAAATTTCTTGCTACAAAAACCATGTGGCAGGTTCATCTTAAGGCTAGCTTAAGATGGAAATCTTTTGAAGGCACACAATGGCAACATCAAAGTTAACAATTTTATTCCCAAACCAGAGTAGCTGGCATAGGGAAGCTTTTTGCCAACCTTACCGAGGGAGACCCGTCCTGTTGGAAATAGTCTGCTGAAACTATTTCCAAGGAGGCAGGGCTGCCTTAGGGAGCAGCTCAGCCCTCTTAGCTCACTTTGAGCCTTTTTTTTGTTTACCTGCACTCCTGCCCATTAACAGCATAATATATTGGTTACCTATTGGGACTGGATAAGAATCCCCCCCCAATGTCCTGGGGGGGGGTGCATTCGCCTACCCTATACTGTTGAGAGCAGAAGCTTTAAATAGGTCATCCCACTGAAAACAGCCATAGGTTTACATTTGGTGTACACCTAAGGCACCCCTTTGTGGTGTGGGCCAGGTATGGAAACCCTCACCTGTGTTTACGTTACCAGGTGAGGGTGAATGGAAATGGCCTTGAAACAGGGAGAGTTCTGGCTTCATAAAATCCTTTGGACTTGGGACAGAATTCTTCATACATTTTCCTGAGCAGGTGCCCCAGAGATGTTAAAGTTGGCCATATCCAGGGACTCAGGTGTTCCGTCGAGCTTAGCCAAGGGGTAGGTCAGTGGGGGCCACTACCTCAGCTTAAAACACACACCAGGTTCATGCCCCTTAATTATGTGTTCCAAATCACATAAGGTTAATTCAGGTAATGTTTTAAATAAAAGTTGCCCATATTTCAATCCACATTATTGTCTAGTCTCTTATTACGGTGGTGGGATAGCAAAACTCAGAAGGACGTTTCTTGGAACTCCTGACCCATAGCAGTTTCCTTATCAGTTGATGATGGACCAGGTTCCATTTTGAGACCAAACTTTAAATGTATTTTTGGGATGGTCTTCAAACTCTTGGATTCCTCCTTTTAAGCCTAGGCTAAAACCTGGAATAGATTGCCCACCTCACAGACACATGGAATCCATCACTTTGGCCTCAACGACACTCCCATTTAATGGTATGTGTAGACTCACATAGTGCAGTTCAATTCCATTATGTGAGTCTACACTCATCATATAATGCAGTTACAAACTTCATGGTATGGTAGTGTAGATGGGGCCACTGAGAAGTATATGCAGTCATTTTGCTCTCATTCATCATGCATCTTGAAAACTGACTAATAAGCCAATTAAAGGGGAAAAAACAAAGATGACTAATTTATCCCCACTCAACAAATAAGAAATTCTTATTCTCTGGAATTTTCGATGTGTCTGTTTAACATTAGAGCTCATCGTCTACCGTCATCTGTTAAAATATTTGTGGTAGGCAAACACCAAACAGGTGTGCATACACGTACTCCGCCGAGGCATGTTGCTCTAAACATTTCTCAACGACTCTCCGCAACAGCTTTTGTGTACATGCCATATTTGCACTGTTTCTAATTACAAGCGCCTGGCATCCAAATGGCATGAATGAAATGTAATTCCAAGGATCTAGCCCCCTTCCGAATCGCTGCAGCTCTGAGATGGGGAATGAGACAGGATAAACAAAGTGATCGCGGGGCAATTTGCATATAAATAATAACGAGATGTTAATACAATGCTACAAATCCTCATACACCAAACTACAGTAACTTGGAAGTGTAAACATTGTTTTATTCTGTAAACACACGGAGACAGTGTGCGCTCCTATCAGAATTATGTTAATATTAACATTTAAGTTGTAATTTAGGGAAGTGGAAACCTTTATTCGTGAATTGATTTGGAAGAGAAACAGAAGTGTGTTGATGAACAAAGAATCTCGAAGTGATATGATAAAATGAGCTGGCACAAAATATTATCTCTGGCAGATTTACACTCAGATCATAAAGACGTCTAAATGTTAACATTGCCATCTTCTCTATATAGGTTTTGGCTCAGTAACTTTATTTTCCAGCTTCAGGCCATTATCCAATGAAGCACGGTAGCATCCCACACCAGTAGAAATGGGGTTTACTTCCCCTTTCCTCCCCCCTTATGCAGCCCCTTTTGGCCCCCGAAAAACCTGATCCAGGGGATTTCAGGTCAAGGTTTTACAATGACCAAAGAGTACAAGGGGCATTCCCAGTTCTGGAAGACACATAAGATTCTACACAAGGATGCACATAACATTGAGTATGTTAATTTTATTAACATACTCAAGCACCATTTTTTTCTCTCTGCTGCAAAAGAAAGTCAAGATTTATTTTGCAAAAATCTATGTGTATGTCAGTGGGTGTATGTAGGCAACAACATTATTTTCTGTGCAGAAATGTTGTTTCTTTGTGGCAGAACTTGTTTCTGTGCAGAAAACCACATTTTTGTGAAGAAAATGGCACCAGATGCAATTTTTAGACAGAACAAATACAATATTATAAGGATTCTTGCCCTTGCAGTATTCCTATTGACAGGGTTCCTGGATACTTGAGCATCCCCGGGTACTATTTTTAGGAGATATTATTGCCATGACCAATAAAATAATGTATTTTTATCAAATATCCCTATGTTCTTCCAAAAGTACATCTGGGTCAGATTCTTCCTGGTATCTTTCAAAGATACTATGTAGATAGCTTTAGATAAAGCTATTGTACTCCCAACCCTGTTGTACCCTGTGAAACGTGGACTGTCTACAGACATCACATTCAACTCCTGGAACGATTCCATTAGCGTTGCCACTGAAAAATCCTGCAAATCTCTTGGGAAGACAGATGGACAAATGTCAGCATGCTGGAAGAAGCAAAGACCACCAGCACTGAAGTGATGCTCCAATGCCATCCATTCTGCTGGACTGGCCACATTGTCTGAATGCCAGATCACTGTCTCCCAAAGCAGTTATTTTACTCCCAACTCAAGAATGGAAAATGGAATGTTGGTAGACAGGAAAAGAGATTTAAAGATGGCCTTAAAGCTAACTTTAAAAACCGTGGCATAGACACTGGGAAGCCCTGGCCCTCAAGCACACTATCTGGAGGTGTGACCAGCAGTGCTGCAGAATTGGAAGATGCACAAATGGAAGGCGAAAGGTAGAAATGTGCCAAGAGGAAGGCACACCAAGCCAATCCTGACCAGGACCCCTTCCACCTTTAAACTGATGCCCTCAATGTGGATGAACATGCGGGTCAAGAATAGGGCTCCAGTCACCTACGTATCCACTACCAGAGCATTGCACTTGGAAGGCCATCATACTTGGACAATGAGGGATCACCTAAGTAAGTAATTATGTAGATAAATTTTATGTAATAGAATTGTGATCAGCATAGGTTGAGTTTTCCTTATATGAAATCCTTGTGCTCTTTTGTACAATGGGACATTTGATGCAGTGTTCCATTGTGTGCCATCACAATTTTCTAATTTGTCTTTATTTTGTATCAAGAAGGTAGCCCTGTCATTGTAAAGTTGTGCATTACAGCTCGGTAGACAGGGTTTCAGCCCTCTTATATCCTGAATCGTGAATCTGATTAGAAGACAGTGGCTCTGTTTTCTCCTCCAGGGCACTGGGTTGGTTCTCAATAATACTCAATCTCCTGGAAGAGGAAGGTTGTCCAGAAAGCTAAGGAAATTTCACAATTTAGGCATTCCAGCTCTGCTCACGAACATTGCCTTTCACATTCTACTCAAAGCAGGGGGACAAAGAGCAATAGCCCAGATCAATATGAAATCACTAGACAGTATGTGCTTGGAATGGGGAACCATGGAAATAGGGAGCAGATGCCCAGCATTTAGCTGCTTTTTTTCTCAAATGGGACGTGATCTACTCCTAATCAAAAAAGAGTCAACAAGAAATGGCAACAAAGTATATCCATGGAATAACAACATGAAGAAATCTTGCCATTGTGGAGACTCCTTCTTTGGAGGCTTTTAAATAGAAGCTGGATGGCCATCTGGCGGGGGTGCTTTGAATGCAATTTTCCTGCTTCATGGCAGAAAGGGGTTGGACTGGAGGGCCCACAAGATCTCTTCCAACTCTAGGATTCTATAATTCTATGATTCATTTGTTAAGAGGCAAGACTGCCCATGTTGGTTCAACAAGGAAGATCTCAAGGATTCATCAATTCACTCAAGAGATCGTGTTTCCTTTTTTTGGCCAAATTTCCACAATTTCATTAGAGAGATCCTGTAAAGTCCCTTTCTCTGCACAAAATCCACTTTCTTTTCTATTGGGAAAAACTGTGCCCCCAATACATACAGAACAAATATACCAGGGCAGAGTGATTGATCATAAAGACAACCCATCCCACATAACTTCTTTTTCCACAAGGCAAAAATCATGACAACATTCCCAAAGTGGCAAATTTTAAGGGAAATGCCCAAGAACAAAAAAAAAAAAAAAAGGGGGGGGGGAGACACTTGATTTTGCAGAGACAGGAGTTATACAAGGGTGGGTCAAAAAGTAATGGCCTATGTTCTGTATCAGAAACTAGAGCTGTTATGGTCTATTCAATGCAATTTTCTGAATCAGAACCCCAAATCAAATCTAAAGTTCACCAAAAACTGATTCGTAACCCTTTTGGTACTAATGCTGGAGAGTGGTCCCTGGTCAAAGTGGTCCCTGGTTAAGTAGTCCCTGGTCAAGTGGCCCATGGTCAAAGTGGTCCCTGGTTAAAGTGGTCCCTGTTCAAAGTGGACCCTGGTCAAGTGGTCCCTGGTTAAAGTGGTCCCCATTCAAAGTGGTCCCTGGTCAAAGTGATCCCTGGTCAAGTAGTCCCTGGTCAAAGTGGTCCCTGGTCAAGTGATCCCTGGTTAAAAAAACGGATTTACACAGACTGGGAGGCCCACAATGAAAAGGGAGTAAGAGGTATCTTGCAATGGAGCCAACATATTTCCAATGCTTTGAGAATCCTTGCAGTTATAACTTGTATCAGCAAGATTTCTTCTCCTGCCTCCTTGGATCATGTAATTGCCCTTGACTTCAATGAGAAATTGAACCAATTTTCTGGATTTCTCACACTTTCAACAGGGGAACTCTAAAATGCTGAACTTTTGCCATAGAATGGCTTTCTGTTTCCTGCACAGAACTTTATTTGTGACAATGTAGCATGAAGGTGTTTTTTCCCCTCCCTCTTAGTGAAAATTGAGTTTACTCCTGGAAATACCAGAAGGCACGATGATACAGTGGGATTTTCAAATTAGGAGTCTGATTTCGCCATCATCTGCAAAATGAAAACAAGTGGGCTTTAACTCAATCAATGCTATTGAGAAGAAACTCTCACCCAAACCTCTGCAATGCACTTTTACTCTTTCAGTCATTAATTAAAGCTTAGGGGATTTTGATATTTGGAATAAACCCTCCTTATTATAGGAAGGAAAGAAAGAAAGGAAAATACTCTTGGATAATTAGCTCTTCCCCTAAATGCTTTTTGGCTCTCATTACAAACAAAGTACTATGCTAATATACCTTGTGTTGTAAATGTCTCACAATTCCTGTTAATTGAATTAAACTCAATTCTCTGCAAATAAACTCCCTGGCGCACTTAATGGGAAATAAGGAAGAGAGCTCTTCCATCTGAGAATGGGGCCATTACTAAAATTGCCTAATTACAAGCATCTTCTTAATGCATAATGTAAAATGTTATCTCAGGCAGCCTTCTTAGAATGAGAGCTGGAGCAAAATCAATGATGTGGGTTTGCCCTTGAGAGTCAGAGGCAAAGGAACCAGGAGACACATGGGACAGAGCGGGAGAGAAGCAGTCACTGTATTATAAAACCAAAGACTCGGAAGCAGGTTGAGAGGTCTGGAGTGACCCTTTAGCTCAAATCGTTGCAGAAAGAATGTATATTGGCTTTGGCTGGAAATTGGAATGGAGAATGGGGAATCTTTTGCTGGTACTTCCCAGATGATGAGAGCTGCATACCAACTACATATAAGCATGGTTGTTGGGGCTGCTTTACTGAAAGCTGGACAGTGAAGAAAGCCAATACGAAAAAAATAAACTGCAGTGCTGGAAAAGAGATCTGAAAATATGGTGGGATGTTAATAAGAGAAATAAATGGGCCCTAGAGCAGCGTTTCTCAACCTGAGGGTCGGGACACCTGAGGATGTCATGAGGTGGTATCAGAAGGGTCACTAAAGATCATCAGAAAACACAGTATTTTCTGTTGGTCGTGGGGGTTCTGTGTGGGAAGTTCAGCCCAATTCTATCATTTGTGGGGTTCAGAATGTTCTTTAATTGTAGGTGAACTATAAATCCCAGCAATGACAACTCCCAAATATCAAGGTCTATTTTCCCCAAACTCCACCAGTGTTCACTCCACCAGTGTTCACATTGGTCCAGATCCATCATTGTTTGAGTCCACAGTGCTCTCTGGATGTAGGTGAATTACAACTCCAAAACTCAAGGTCAAGGCCCACCAAGTGCGTCCAGTATTTTCTGTTGGTCGTGGGAGTTCTGTGTACTAAGTTTGGTTCAATTCCATCATTTGTGGAGTTCAGAATAATAATAATAATAATAATAATAATAATAATAATAATAATAAAACAACTGTATTTATACCCCACCACCATCTCCTCAAAGGAGACTCAGAGCAGCTAACATGAGGCCAAGCCCAGAATTACAGTACAACAAAATAAAATAAAATAATAACTTCAACATAAAATACAGAAAAGAACATAAAATGAAATAAACAGATGCAAAATAATATGATGAAGATATAAAATAAAAGCATGGTGGGCTCTCTAATTGTAAGTGAACTATAAATCCCAGCAACCACAACTCCCAAATGACAATATCACACATTCCCCACCCCACAAGTATGCAAATTTGAGAGTATCAGATATTTTGCCAAATTTGATCCAGTGAATAAAAATACATCCTGCATATCAGATATTTACATTACAATTCATAACAGTAGCAAAATTACAGTTATGAAGTAGCAACGAACATAATTTTATTAAGGGGGCGCAGCATTAGGAAGGTTGAGAAACACTGCTGTAGATGCATCATAAGTCTGGGATTTATCGCTGGTTCAATTCTATTGTTGTTGGGGTTCAGAATGCTTTTTGATTGTAGGTTCAGTATAAATCCTAGGAACTACAACTCCCAAATGACAAAATAACCCCTCCCCCAACCCCACCAGTATTCTAATTTGGGCATAGTGGGTATCTGTGTCAAATTTGGTTCAGTGAATGAAACTACATCCTTCATATCAGATATTTACATTACGATTTATAACAGTAACAAAATTACAGTATTGGAGTAGCAATGAAAATAATGTTATGGTTGGGGGGATCACCACAACATGAGGAACTGTATTAAGGGGTTGCAGGAAGGCTGAGACCCACTGTTCTGAAGTAATGGGAATTGACCTAATGGGAAAATAATGATGGGCTATGCCTTGGGACAAGCAGTTTGGGTAGGACACCAAGGGTTTTCTCCAGAAACTTGTTTGCAAAGCACGTTCCTTAAGATATCATTTCCTAATTCTGAGTTCTCCTACACTTTAGAAAACTAAGACCCTCACAATGCTGGTAGGTGGATTGCCAAGCATAACTATGAAAATGGAGCCACTTTATTATTGTTGCAATGGCATTAGGAAGGTTGTGAACTACTGCTCTAGAGCAAATTGGGTCTAAGCTCTCTTATGTCAAAGCCAAGATGACAAAACTGAGGCTGGTTCACATTGGCCATACCACGAGAAGTGTTCCGTCTTCCAGGAGCATGGTTTACATTGCCTTTTAGCTGCATGGGATATCATTCCTTTGCATTTCCCCAGGGTCGCTATAGACCCAGCAGCACCTTGGAAGTTAAACAGTATCGGAGTCTGGAAAGCCAGGCTTCAGGCTCTCTGCAGCTATTGGTTTAGAAAGTATCTCTTTGGGTTTGGAGTCTGCCCTTTTTCCTGGGGTTGAGATCTCCATTTTGGAATCTCCCCTGCCTCCTTCAGTAGAGAAAAAAGCCTCAGATGTGCTGTTGGTCAGACAGGCAATGCTCTGAAAAGTCATTGTGAGTACAATTGAGCAATTGAGTAATTGAGATACTGAGATAGATAGAATAGGAATTAAGAAAAGCAAATAAGAAATTGAGTTATAGATAGAAATTGAGTTACTGAGAAATAGAGAGAAATAGTTATTGAACTGAGCATTACTTCATCTTCAAAGCTAACCTGGAGCTTAGATAGGGGAAGACAGGTTCTTTCTAACCATAGCAGCTCAGGGTTAGGGTGAAAGATCCCAGGATTTTTTCTACCATTTGGAGAAAAGTTACCTCAATAATTGAAGAAAGGGGGAAGAAAGAACATCTCTATGGTTTCCCAAATTGACTGTTTGTGTTGTAACTTTATCAAGCTGTGCCAAGTCTGCCAAGGACTTTGGAAATAAACATTTTGTTGATGTTCATATCTTGACTGGCATCAGTTGTTGAAAGTATTAAGTTATTGTTTCAAAGAAAGACCCCCAGCAGTTTGCCCAGATAAAGAGAGAAGCACATCTTAGTTTTAACGTTACAGCGTCTGGGTGTGATGGCACAAGAAGGCATGACACACTAGAATGGACAATAATACTTGGAAAAGTAAAAGGCCGCATGAAAAGAGGAAGGCTGTGTTCCAGATGGGAGGAACCATTTCTCTTTTTTGTAATGACCAAAGATTGTAACTGGCAGAGGCTTACTCACTGCTGATGCTCACTTGGATCTCCAATGTGGAGTTCATTTCCAGTGCCTCCCTCCCACTTCTTCATGCAGCATGTGCTCCACATAGAAGTTAATGAAGGGCTATTACTTTCCACCAGTCTAAGTTATAAGAATGCCAAGGTTAAAGCAGAGGACACTCACCTCCAATTAATTTGCATGATGCAATCAAACATGAGCCAGGATGATAGATGGCATATTGCTCTTTTGGTGCCAAGCATTTATCAGTACTGTGCCACCAATTATTTTTTCATAGCTTTTCCCTGACTATCTTATGACAGTATATTTTTAAAATTTGCTGAAATAAAAGGAGGAGAAAGAGAACCAGGAGGAGGAGGAGGTAGCAACAGATAAGGTGGAGGAAGATGAAGAAGAGGGGCAGGTGATGGAAGGGGAGGAAAATGAGAAGGCGGGAGAAGAAAAAGAGAAGGAATAGGAAGAGAGGAGGAGAAAATGAAGAGGAAGAAAGAATGGAAGAGGAGGAAGATTGAGAAGAAAAGGAGAAGGAAGAAGAGGGGGGAAGAAAAGTGTGGAGGAGGTGGAGGAGGAGGTGAAAGAAGAAGAGAAGGAAAGTTAGGGAGAAGAGGAAAAAGAAAATAAAAGGGGAGAAAGGAAAGGAAGAGAAGGAGAAGAGGAAGAAGAGAAGAGGAGGAGAAAAAGAGGAAGAGGAGGAGGAATAAATAAATACTAAATATAAATAAGGGGGCTCGGGGCAGATTCCAACATACAACGGCAAACTTTCAGTACCTCTATAAAGCAAACAAGTACCAACATTATAACCCCAGAAAAGCCCCACCTATAAAAACAACATTAGAACCTAACATCAATAAATTAAACCAATCATAATCAAACAAAAAATTCAATGTAAAACATTCAAGTTAATTTACAAAAGCCAACTATCATTCACAAAATTGTGTAGGCTAGTTTTGTGGCCAGAGTCGTTATATAGCCAATGATGGTAACTGGGCTAACATAGACTAGAGAAGCACAAGTACAAAATAGTTCTCAATCAGAGGTCCGTTAGTAATCTCTCAGTGCCTAATCCTCCTCTTCTCCATATGCTAATGAGCAAAGATGAGTCTTCCTCTGAAGCTGAGAGAGTATTGTTTGCCCAAAGTGACTCAGTGGGTTTCATGGCCAAGTGGTAATTTGAACCCTGGTCTCCAGAGTTATAGTCCAACGATCAAATCACTACACCACAAAGTTTAGCAATCAGGATAACTTTGGATTAAACTTGGGTTTAAAACTTGAGGCAGATACACCTTACTAGTGATAGCATTAAGTTGAATCAACTTAGCACAGCATTTCTTTTGCATATATACTAGCCATCCCCTGCCACGCGTTGCTGTGGCTTTGTCTGGTGATCTGGAAAATAAAGTAATGAGAAAGTGTTGGTTTCTAATATATGTAATTTCTTTATGCTTGGGGCAAACAATCTAATATCCCTGGGGAGGGAGTTCCATAGCCAGGGAGCCACCACTGAGAAGGCTCTGTCCCTCGTCCCCACCAATGTAGGTGAACTACAACATCAAAACTCAAGGTCAACGCCCACCAAACCCTTTTAGTGTGTTATATTAGTCATGGGAGTCCTGTGTGCCAGTTTGGTTCAATTCCATCATTGGTGGAGTTCGGAATGCTCTTTGATTGTAGAATAACCACAAATCCCAGCAATTACAACTCCCAAATGACAAAATTAATTTTTGAGTGGTCACTCCTTGGGTTAGTAGGTGTCTTGTGGTCAAATTTGGTGGCAATTCATTAAGAGGATTTTGAATTAATCGAACGAGCAGAGCATTTGTGTGTGTGTGTGTTCAGGGATATGCAAGTCTTGACATTAGTGAATGCATAGAGAGAATGTAGATTGTGTATGCAGACAGCAAAAGTGTGACAGTAGAAGAGAAATGAGGAAAAGGCAACTGGTATGAAATTGCAGAAATAATCTGTGAATGACAATGCTATGAACTAGAACAACAAACATCCCGGTGACACTTTAAAGGCTTGCAAATGTGATTATGACATAAGCTCCCATGGACGAGAGCCTACTTCATTAGATGTATGGCAACGGCATGCAAAAATTAGTGTCTCTGACAATTCAATTATAGATGAAATGTATGCAAAATGACAGCAGCATTACTTTCTTCCTTGCCTCTTTCTGCAGAGGAAATTTGATGGTTTATTTACTTGTGGTTGGTAAAAAATCAGAATAGGAGCAGGAGCCCAAGCACTTTTGAAAAATGATATGTCTCACTCGATAGTTCATTAAGCAGACATTCTATGAAAATGCAATACAGGTGTTTGTCTTATGTCTGTTACAACAGGCTGTGTTTTTTATTTAATTTTAGTTGTTAAGTCATAATTTGTTCTTATATGTTGGGTTGTTTAAATTGTGCTAGTATGGATGCATTGCTGCTATATTCAGGCATTGAATGCTTTTTATGTTTGGAATCAACCCTGAGTCCCTCTGGAGAGATAGAGCAGAATATAAATATAAATAAAGTATTATTGATGTTGTTGTTGTTGTTTTGTTGTTGTTGTTATTATGGGTTGTTGTAGGTTTTTCAGGCTTTATTATTATATGTATTAGGAGCCCCTGGTGACGCAGTGGGTCAAACCCCTGTGCCGGCAGGACTGAAGACCGACAGGTCGCAGGTTCGAATCCGGGGAGAGGCGGATGAGCTCCCTCTATCAACTCCAGCTCCTCATACAGGGACATGAGAGAAGCCTCCCACAAGGATGATAAAAACATTAAATCATCCAGGCGTCCCCTGGGCAATGTCCTTGCAGACGGCCAATTCTCTCACACCAGAAGCAACTTGCAGTTTCTCAAGTCGCTCCTGACACGAATTTTTTTTATATGTATTGATATTGTGTGTGTTTGCATGTGTGTGTGGATGTATGTATGAAGAAGCAAAACAGAAAAGTTAAAGGGATGGCTATGAAATATAACAAAATATTTAACTGTATTTTAGGAACATAGTTATGACTACTCTACACTGCGGCAGTATAATCCCATTGAGAGGTAAGGCATAAGGGAGAGGGCTCTAGTTTCTGACTCTCTCCGTCTAGGCATTTTTAAATGATTCATGTTCATGTCCTCTTTTTCAAAAGCTTCATAGATAGCCAAATGATCAAGCAGAATATATCACTCATGTTGTTGTGTGCCTTCACATTGTTTCTGACCTTTGGTGACCCTATCAAGCAGGCCCGTAGCCAGGATTTCATTTCGGGGGGGGGGGGGCTGAATTTTTTTCAGGGGGGGTTCGGGGGGGATGAGTTTTGGGGGGGCTGAGTCTGAGTGAAAGAGGGTCTAGCTTAGCAAACCTTTTGTATCATTACCCCAATACCCCCATGCATATGGGATATATTGAGTATGGTGATCAGATCATGATATGAATAAACATAACAGTTTAAATAATGCACCAGTAAGGCCTTTTCACGAACCACCATGAGAATTTGGGGGGGGGGGGGGCTAAAGCCCCTCAAACACCCCCCCCCCCCCCCCCGCTACATGCCTGCTATCAAGGGCATTTCCGGAGTTTGCCTTAAGTTACCCAGTGGCTGAATGGGGATTCAAACCCTATTTTCCATGGTTGTCACCCAATGCTCAAACCATTAAACCAGCCCTGTCCTATCATGCTTTGGTAATATTAGAATGGAAGTCCATATAGAGCTCCAAATGAATTTCTTGTTTTCAGTTGCCAAGTTAACTTCAGCCAAGGTTAACCCTAGAAATATAGGAGACCTACAGGACACACTGTCACCAGGAACTATGCATAGATCTTGCAAACTCAGGCCTATAAATTCTTTGGTGGAGTCTTATCCACTTGCTAAAAGGTCTTCCTCTTTTCTTATTGCCTTCTCCCTTGCCATGTATTGCTGTCTTTTCTGAGGAGTCAAGTAGTCAAGCTGTATAGCCAAAAGACTACGCAGTCTCTGGTTGGTCCTTTCGGCTTCTAGACATGTGTGACAGCACAATCTCCCATCCACTGTCCCTTTGCTGGCCCCAAGTTGAAGCCACGCCATTCCTTGGCGGATCAGTCAATGTGAACAGTGTTCTTGAAAGGCAGAACATTTGGAACTGTCTTCCCTGAGAGAGACAGCCAATTCGTGAAAGGTCACAGCATGGAAATGTGTCAGAGCCCAAGAAAATAAGTCCAGAGATCGAGGCACCCACTTATGGATTCTTCACACATTCTCTCACAAGTTCTCCCTGGGCTGTTTTGAGCCTTTGCAGATAATCAACCTGTATTAGGTAACCAGAATGCATTCACAGTTAGTGTATTTATATATGTATAAAAATAGGCTTCTCCCGGCAACCGGTTCTGTAGCTCTCTCGCATCTCGCTCTTCTATCAATTATGTGGCATTCTGTTGCTCTGATAGCAATGCTTTCATTTGGGAGCTTGTCAGCCCTTCATTTGATTTATTTCCGCCTCTGTCTTCCCAATCGCCTGGCTCCCTTGATCTGGAGTCTCGCGTTCGGCTTGCATAATCTTCTAGCAAAGCGGACAGAGAAGAAAATTTCACTCTAATGGAAATCAACCATCCCAGAACAACTCAAAGAGAAAGAGGAGAGAATCACATACACTTAACATTATTATTATTATTATTATTATTATTATTATTATTATTATTATTATTTTGCCAGAGCCTATTTGCTACCCTTGACCCAGCTTTTACATCTTCTTAGTTTGAGGTCACAAGCGGAGGAGTCTGTAGGCTTTCAGCTTCCAGAGTTATGATCTTCTCTGAACTGCTTATGGCAGCAGTTTAGAAGTTTCTACTACAAGGGAATCCTCTTTACAATAACCAATGTGTTCATTGTGTTCAAATGCTTCTGGATGCTGGAGGACCTAGATAGATTTTCACATCCACAATGAGTCTCAAAACTTAACTGCCACCAAAATGGAGGGTTCATTGTATATGTGTGCACAATTGAGTCACGCACAGTTTTGTCACTACAAGGATTCCTGACTACATCTTGCAACCCATTTGGAAGGAAAGATGCCTATTTTATTACATGGAGAAAGCACAAGCTCTACTTGGGGTGTATCTACACCCCAAGTGGGTCCCCAGATGTTTTGGCCTTCAACTCCCAGAAATCCTAACAGCTGGAAGATGTAGGACAAAATACCTGGGGACCCACAAGTTGAGAACCACTGATCTACACTGCAGAATGAATGCAGTTTGGCACCACTTTAACTGCCATAGCTCAATGTTCTGGAAATATGGGAGTTGTAGTTTGATGAGGCACCAACACTCTTGAGCAGTAAAGACTAAAGACCATGTAAGATACAGCTCCCATGATTCCATAGCAGTGAGCCAGGCAGTTAAAGTGGTGTCAACTATATCCATTCAACAATGTGGATAGTCACCTATAGAGAAACCTTAGATTGACAATTCAATGGAATGAACTTAGCTGGCTAAGGACCTTAGTAGGCAGTTGTAGATGCAGATGGAAATAACAGCCAAAAAGATTGTTCCTCAAACAATATGTATCAATGTTTGGATATTGAGGGATAATGGCACAAAATTCTTGGTGGGTGATTCTTCTTTATTGTGGGCTTTCCTGACTGTTGGGAATCTTTTTTTTCTTCAAGCTGGAAATGAATGACAGGATATTTGTTCCACTTCTAACAGGAAGTTGGGCTAGAACAAAATGCAGAAAATATTTTAAAAAATGATTAAAACCTGCTTTTCAAGTGTGAGACCAAGGTGAATCTTTGTAATTCAAAATTTATTTGTTGCAAAATTTCATCTGGGTATTTTGCACAGAAAAAATGTTTCCTTCACAGGGAGCAACATTTTCCATGCAGAATATGACATACATTTGACATTCTGTGCAATAGATGCAGTTACTTGTATTATTTATTTATTTATTTCTGGTATTTCTACCCCATCTCTTCTCTACCCCCGAAGGGGGACTCAGGATGGCTTAAATTTGGCAATGATTTCATGCCACTACATATAAACAATTATAATAATACAGCAACAATAAAAATACATAAAGCATTAATTAAAACAGTACATAAAGCATTAATTAAAATAATAATGCACATATTAGTCTGACTTGTAGTCACCTAGTGGCTTTCTCTGGATGAGCAGAGCTTTGAATCCCGATCTTCCAGTGTTTAAAGCCCCGTCTACACAACTATATAATCCAATTTCAGAATGCAGATAAACTGCATTGGATTTTATGGCAGTGTAGACTGATATAACCCAGTCCAAGGCAGTTGAATCTGCATTATATGAGTCTTCACTGACCATTATAATGCAGTTCAAACTGGATTATATGCCAATATAGACAGGACCTTAGTCCAATGCTCAAACTACTATGCCATGCTTGTACTTGGAATATTATTAAGAAGGGTGAAATAGAGCGTGAAAAAATATGAATGATTTATCTTGTTCCATGCTTCTATTTCTCTGCAATGTAGCAAGTGCCAGCCTTTTAGTCATTCTTAGAGAGGGAGGGGGAATATGAGACTTCTAAAATGTTGAAAATATTGCATTTGCAAATGTGCCCCTGTAAACATACAGAAGGCACAGCGGGGCAAACAGACCCTGGGAATAGAAATGCACCATTTTGTGTCCTTTTTATGTGTGTCTGTTCAAAATCATCTCCTTGTTTTTGGCAATTTGGGAGCTTTCTCTCAAACATATTTGTGCGTCCTTGTCGCTGGTTTTTTTCCCTCAACACTGTTTTCCTGCCAAGAGTGTTCTAATTCTGATGTCGTTGGAGTGGCATATTTGGTACAACTGAACAGATTACCAGGGTGGGGCAAATGCTCACCTAGCCAACCACTTATGTTCCAGGTGCTGAAAAATAACCTTTTGCTCTCTTCTCAAGCTGCTGTCACTTGGTGTCCTATTTGGCAAAACCCAATCAAGGCCTTTAAAGCAAAGAGCAGTTTGGGGAATGCATGGTTGGAGTTTAACTTGGCCTGGTTTGGGAAGATGAATTCTTCTGAAGAGGTGAAATGAAATAAAAAATAACAACACAAAGTGGATTGAATGAAGTTGATACACTAGGCAAAAATTGTGCATCTATCTATCTATCTCTCTATCTATCCATCTAGCTGTCTAACTATTTAAAAGTCAAAGTATGTATGAATGTATGTTTGTCTGTTTGTACCATAAAGGTTGACACTGGGTGAAGTGACCCTCTGTGATGTCACTGGGAAAGAAAGGTGGCAAATGTATGAGTGGGGGAAGGAGGGAAAAGAAAAGAAAAAAGAAAGGTAAGAAGGGGGGAGGGAGGGAGGGAGGGAGGGAGGGAAGGAAGGAAGGAAGGAAGGAAGGAAGGAAGGAAGGAAGGAAGGAAGGAGGGAAGGGGGAAAGGCTCTGAGGAGAGGGAAGGGAAGAAAGAAAGGATGGAGGGGAGAGAGAAAAAAGGGAAGAAAGAAAATCCTATAAAGCTCAGGTGACTGGGGAAAAAAACATGCAATAGGCCCTTGGTATCTACTGAGGTTTGATTCCAGAATTGCTGTAAAATAAATACCAACATTCTTGATTGCAGAATCTATTAATATTGGGGACGATGACAATGACATTTTACTTATTTTCCTATCACTAGTTCAGTTCAAATGTGCTTCCCTATGTATCCCACTGATTTCCAGTCATCCCCCTTGGAGCTTGGAGCAACAAAGTAACAAGTATTAGATAGTATTCCACGCAGCCTGTATTTATTCACAAGAGTGCATCCATATGACACAGGTCAGTTTGATGCACGGAAAAACAGAACTAGATAAATGTGGAAGTTGACATAATAATGCCTTTTGAAACCTCTTTTGAACCATAGTAACGTCAACATTTCTCTGTCTCAGGTGCACCCTGTGTTGCCTTGTTCAATGTCTGCCAAGATATGGGTCCATCTTTTCCAACCCCCTTCTTTTGTGTCATAAGGTCGACTGCTCTTCCTGAAGCCCCTTTGTATTTGATAGTGTGTGTTTGGCAAATACTCTGCAATCCTGCTCAACAGAGTCTTTCTCTCTCCCGCTGAGATGGTTTCAAGCTGCTAGCAAATTACCTCTGAGATCAGCTCTCCGGAGCCACAACGATTCAAGTGCCATCTCGATCCTCAAATCAATGGCCCTGGCAGGGGACCCATTGAGACCAACCTAATCAAAGCGAAGTTCATGCCGACATTAACAGTTCGGCGATCACAGTGCTTACATCTTTCACAGCCTGGCCTGTAATCCAGGGAGAGAAAGTTGATTTAATTGTGATTTAAGAGGCTTTGGTCCCCACTGGTGACAGGGAGGCCTTGGTGGATACACTGACGACAACTGATGTTTGATGGATAGTAGAAGACATGTGGACTGGCAGATCTCTGCTCTGGGGCTTCGTGGTAATACCATATTTGCGTGCACGAAACTGATTCCTGTATTGCTCAGGAAATGTCTGTCTTCTGCAAGAATGAGCTTTGGGACATGGTGGATTTCTCTGGAGAGGCAAAGACATCAGGGGGTTGCTGTATTCATTGCTGTCGTTCTCAGCTTTTTGAACAATTCCAGATAGAGCCATGTTTCCACATTTGCCTTTTACAGACTTCATTATTCACAGATTTTATTTAAAATGTTGTCTCTAGGAAATTTTAGGTTTTTCAGTGTGACTCAATAGCCAACTTACTCTGGTCATGCTGGAGGATCTAGATATATTGTAGAGAATGCTTCAAGTCTGGGGAATTCAGGTCTGGTGAATGATGTTTCTCTCTGTGAGAAAACTGGCTTGGAAAGTGCAGGGCCTCGAGGCCAATTCTAGGAGACAGAAGTAGCAGCTGCAGATAAGGAATCGAGTGAACAGCTGAGTGATAAGGAAGCTTTCCAGGAGAAATCACCTGTAGCTACGGAGATCAACAAAAGCCTTTGTTTACAAATCAGAGCAAAAATACATTATGCCAGTTGGAGAGATTATGTGAGAAAGTTGTGGAGAAAATTCACTATAGACATAATGCTTTTATGGGTGTCTATTAAACAAGTTATTTACTTTAAGGGCAGTTCTGGCAACACTGCATTAAAGTGGGTAGCTAAGCCTAAGTTCTCTTGTTCCTGGCTCAAGTCAAGCCTTGGTTTTGGATTGTAATATCCTGGAAGTTTTCTATGTTCCTGTTTATGTACTGTTTAAGTTTTTAAGTTTAAGTTTTTACTAGTAGTTATACCTTTTGCTTGTAGACCTATGAGGTACCTGTGGTTTCTGGCTGTTCCTGGACTTTGTCACCTCTGGATCTTTATGAGACATTTGGATTATTGTTTGGTTATAACTTGTTGCTAAACCTTTTTGGATTTTACACCTTTCTTTATTATTCCTACTTTTACATAGGTGTTTATGTGTTTTACAATAAACTGATTGCTTATATTAGTGGACTCTTGTGTGGTGTGGTGGTCATAGGTGTTTCCAGGCCTTGAGTACAACATCTTCCTTTTAATATTCTTCTCCACCTGCTCATATCCTTTCTTTCCTTTCAAAGAAAAATGTTTAAGAAGCATAGTGTATTGATTCATTGATGGAGTGGCACCTTTGCATGATGATACAATCACTCTTATATTTTTCAAAATTAGAGAGAAGAAATGATCTTCAGATACTAAATTCAAGGATTACTTTTGTTGCTGTTGTTTGGACATTTAGCAATGTTCTGTGATGTCACAGGACTCCAGCCACTGGCCACTGGTGTCCATTCTCTATATAAGAACAAACTAGGCAACCCCACTTGCCCTTTTGGCCAATTTCCTCCTGAAACTACCCACCTTTTCTTTTGCCACCAAGTACCCCTTTTGCTGAGAAATATCTTGCCCACCCTTACAATAAGGTCATGTTCTCTATAAGGCAGACTGACAGAAGATTAACAACTCTGTGTTTGCCTGGAATAAAATGGTAAAGCCAACCAGTCTCAGCCAAGGTTTAGAACAACTTTGAAATCAACAAACCAATTATGTGAATAATTTACTTCCCACCTTATCCTATTACATAAATGCTTCAAATTGGAATGCATTTCAAGCAAAAGCAACTTCATATTCTCCCTGACTGCTCATTTGCATTTTGAGCTAAATGCAGTTCAAATGTGTCACATTTCTTTTCATGGACTCCCTAGCAAATGACAGTGACAGTCCATGGCAAAAAGAAAAAGAAGAAGGTTTCAAAAGAACCGCTACCCGATAATCCATGGAAAGCAGCATCCACATTTGTAATTGTGGTATAAGCAACACCTGGAGCCAGACTTGGTGGGCTGTGCTTTTCAATTAACAATGTCTAATCAGAGCATTTCACATTTTACGATGCACAGAAGTCTCAACTGCTTCGACATACGCAACAGATGAACGCATTGCACAACGAAGCCATTCAGTAAATAATTCTGAATAATTAAATTACGGGGCAAAGTCACAGCATCTCCACACGTTTGCAACCTTAGCATTTGAATCTCTTTGAAAAACAGAGTGTGGAATCGTTTGCTCAGCTGCAATGAATAGCACAGGCCTGGAACCACCAACAGATGTGAAAAGGCGGGGAGGTAAACACCCAGAGAAAATTCAAATCCTTTGAATCTGAAGATCACAGGAACATATTCAAATAGGAATGGGAAACTGAAGATTCTAAAAACAAAGCTGGTCTCCCATTTGACTTTAAATATAGCCCCTTGTCCAGGCGTCCTCAAACTGTGGCCCTCCAGCTGTTTGGGCCTCCAACTCCCAGAAGCCCTAATGAGCTTGTTCAATTGTCAGGAATTCTGGAGTTGAAGGGCCAAACAGCTGGAGGGCTGCAGTCTGAGGATACCTGCTCTTGTCTTAAAGGTAAGTTGATGAAGAAATTCTATGTTATGGGAAGAGCTGGAGGTCCACTGTAGCTTATGGTGTATATTTTAAAAAATGCCCCAAGATGAATAATATCTCAATGATCACAAGATGCATAAAAGTGCTGGGACAGCATTCCAAGAGACCAGGTTTTGGATCCTCTTTCAGTCAACATACATCACAAACCAGGCCTGTAGCGAGGCCCCCCGAAATGTTTCAGATTTTTTAAAAAAAACCTGGTTTACTCATGAATTTTAACTGGCTAACCAAATCCCCATGCTAAGTCTATGAGATGCAAAAAATTAAGAGTCCCTCCAGAACTGTAAGCACTATCTCAAGCAAATATTGACAATTTATTCACACTGTCATTACTTGCAGCAATAGCCGATGTAGTGAAGCAACCAAGTTGGGGGGGAGGGTGTTGAATGCTCTCATTAAGGAGGCCAGACTTGGTGGAGGTGGTTGACAGGGGTGGAGCTGCAGGCTATGGAAGGTTGTTCTGCCCCTGCTGTGCTCTTTGCTTCAGCGTGAGCTAGGAGGCAGGTTTCAACCCCATCCCACCCCCCAAATTTTCAACCCTCTCCGAAATTTTAAACCCCCCCCCCCCATTTTCAACCCCCCCCCCCCAAATTTTCAACCCTCCCCGAAATTTTTTTCTGGCTACGGCCCTGTCACAAACCACTCCAGATGTGGGAAATCACACGTTTGAAAGACAATGACCAATCTCTTTGACTTAAATCTTGCCAAGAAAGCCAAAGGAGAGGGTCACCATAGACAAGCAGTGTGGTGAGAATAAGTTTTAATAGAACATAAGAAGCAACATCTTGATAGTAAAAACAGTTCAGCAATGAACCAATTCCTAGAGAGTTGGGGTCTCCTTCTCTGGGCAATGTCAAAAAAGAGGCTGGATGCTTCAGATGGTGCTGGGATGCTTTAGCTGAAGATCATGCACTAAGTAAACTGTTGGGCATAACTGCCAGAGACCATTTCCATCTCTATGGTTCTATGACACATTGACTCTAAAAGACCACTCTCTGTGCCCAGGTTGCAAACACATTAGAACACAGCCCCCTCTAGAGATTTCTTTTTCTGTCCTAACTATACAAACAAACTGCTTCTTTAAAGGCACTGTTCAAATGAAGAAGCCATCCCAGAAAAGCCACAGGAAAAATAAAAGATGCAGGCAAAACGTCAGAAAAGAATGCTTCTAGAACATAGCAATATAGCCCGAAAAACCTACAACCCCAAAATAAAAGAGACAAAACATAGAATCATAGATACTACTTACAATAGTATGTGTTCCTAACCACAGAATGCCTCGATTTTCCTGTTCTTTGTATTGATGACTCTCTAATCAACTTTCCCTACAATGATGGTATCTTCAAGTCAACTCTGATTCATGATGATCCTATCCTAGAGGTGTATTTCGCAAGACTTATTTCATGGCTTGCCATTATGAAAAATAAACCTACATCCTAGATGTTCTTTTCCAACACATTACTCTCCAAATTGCTTTGACCACTTCCACAATCCTTCCCAGGTAGTAAGAAACTCCCAGTTTGCCATACTGTCTGGGGATGGTGGTTCTGCTTTGGGCAAGTCTGCTCTACATAGAACCATGTGGTCTCCTTCATTCCAGGAAAATTTGTTTGACAAGGTTCCAATCTGTGTTTGCAAAGAGGGAGAAATTCTGAGGGGTCATGTACATCTGAGTAAGATTGTTTTCTCCAAATGTGAGGAATCATTTTGGCCTGAGGTTCAGTCTCAGCTGTCACTCAGAGAAGTTTCAAGAACAGCAGCTTGAATCTCACTCGTCTATAAATAAGATCAACGCTTAATCTATTTATGCTTTTTCCCCAAATGAGAAATTGCCATTGGTAGAAACAGAGAGGAAAGAAGAAAAAGAGATGCCGCTCTCAGGCAGCTTGTTTAACTGTCTCATCCACTTAATACCCATCTGAGGCTGGTGAAGACCCAGAGAAAGGGGCAAGGTGCGAAACACAGGATGATTTCTGAGTCAGACAAGCGATGACTTGGAGGCTGCCAGCTATTATTCCCTAGGAAAATGATTTTCATAGCTTCTTATAATAAAGCTCCTTTTTTTCTTTAAAGGAAATGACAATGCAGCTTTCATCTTCCATCTCCTTGTGACGCCTGTGGATCAGACCATTTAGAAATTCAGCAACATAATGACACAAGGCATGGCCGCTAGAATAGGGTTTCTGAAAGGTCCTGTTTCCCTGCCATTGTGCAATTATTTAGAGCTTGTCAGTCGAGTTGGCTAAAATTAGAACATCCCTCGGAGGGGTTTCTCAAGGGATTGAGTAAGAAGTGACAAGGCCTGCCATTTGGGGTCACGGGCTGAAATGCCACCCAAGCCTGGATTATACAGGAACCAAGCAAACAAGGAGAGGAGGGGAGAACAATCAACCTATCAGACTTTTCTTCTGGGAACATAAGCCTTTTGTAAAGGCTGAAAAGAAGGTATTCAATATCTCTTGTGCAATGCCCTACATCAGTGGTTCCCAACCTTTTTTTCACCAGGGACCACTTGATCAGGGGCCACGTTGACCAGGGACTACTCTCCAATATTAGTACCAAAATGGTTACGAAGCAATTTTTGGTCAACTTTAGATTTGGTTTGGGTGCTGATTCAGAAAATTTCTTTAGATAGACCAAATCAGCTCTAGTTTCTGATACAGAATATATGCCATGGTCAGCAACAGGGAAGTCACAGGTGGCACAAAAGAAGTGAAAATAAAATAAAGTAAAGAGGAAAGAGTTTTGTGGGCCAGATTTTCATCCTCATGGCCCACTGGTGGTCCACACCCCACAAGTTAAGAACCACTGCCTTACATGAACATTTCAAGAAGTTTGAAGACTTCTACTGGGAAAGAGGATGATGAGAAGTGAACATGCAGCACATGGCTGCAATTTGCAACCAGAGAAAGGGTGAAGTTCCCCTCTCATGCCTCATCTACTCTGCCACATAATCCAGTTTCTGAATCCATTTCATCTGCTTTGAACTGGATTATGTGGCAGTGTAGATCCAGGAAGTCACCAGGGATTTAGGAAGGTAACCTCAGTGTCTCTTTCCAGCTAAAAGCTGAATCTTGATAATAGCAGACCTTCTCCCACTTCCATTCCACTCCAGCCAAATAATCTCTGATTAGAACTACACTGAGAAGTACTACACCCAATTCACATGAAGTGTTTTAGAAAGTGGATTAGAGTTTGATAGAATGAGGTGGACAGATAACCCAAGTATCAAGCATGAGATTTTCCTCTTATCTGCCAGGTTTCTAGATAGATTGTCACCTGTCCTTCAGAAGACAGACTTCTGCTTGAAGATGTTATTTGCAAATTTGCTAAAAAAACTGGTGGTCCATGGACCAAGTATAGTCCCATGCACCCTTGGCTGGTGGTTCCTAGTACTCAATGGATTGAAATGGGGTACAAATTATTCACTTTCAATAAATGGAGACCGAGAAAAACTGAGCTTATCCATTTTTTTCTCTAGCTTTCTTTATTGCCTCTTCTTCCTTCACCCCTCAGAAAGGTTCCAGGTTTATTTTTGGTTCTTTTGGCATCAGAGATTCCAGCTCTGAGTTGGAACAGGCAAATCCCTCCTCTGCCCCTTGGAAAGGACAGCATGAGTCATATTGGAGAACATGGCCTTGCTCTTGATTTGCAGTCCAAATGTCTTTCATTGTCTTGCTCTCAAATCATTTTATTTTATTTTGGTTGCCCTGCCATTCAATTCATGCTCATGTGTATGTATGATAAACAACAGACTTTACAAGAAGCATTGCACCTTAAGGTCACTTCCAATCATACGGTTCTCTGCTTCCAGGAAAAAGAAAAGAAAATCGCCTTATAAATAAAGCAATCTAGCCTGTACAGTTCAAACTATAGATTACTGATCTATTTAAAATCAGCTAAGCCAGGACTCAGCTAGACCAGAACTCTCAGCAAAGATTCTTATGGTGACCCTAACGCAAATCTATTATAGGGTTTCTTGGTAAGATTTCTTAAAAAGAGGGTTTTGGCCATTGCCATTTTTTGAAATTGCGAGAGTGTGACGTGGATTTTCCATGGTTTAGCTGGGATTTGAGCCTTGCTCTCCTAATCTAACACTCAGATCTGGCTTCCTTAACATTTTCTACACAGAAATATTATTTCTGGCATTTAAAAAAGCCTGCCTTCTGTGCAAATTTTATACAAAGTTGCCAATTGCAAATAAGCTTCAAAAACTGCATGGTTTGCAAAGATGCTCATGAAGTTGGAAGACTATTGCTATAATAACTCCAAATGTTAAGCTACAATGTCCAGCTGAAATAGCATGCTCTTAATTGCCCACTTGGCATTCAGGGGGGATGGAGAACTTCTTTCAACGTTGGGGTCCTGCCACAGAAAAATCCCTGTCATATATGCCCAACTCTTCAAGTGATAGGATGTTTTATCAAGGCCTCCATTTATCTTAGGTTTTAGGCTGGCTCCGGTGGGAGGAAGCAGTCTTTCAGCACCCCTTGGGCATGTTTAGGGCTCAGTGCCATGTTTGTGGCTTAGCAAAGCGCAAACATTGCAGATGTTTCTCTTCGCGGCTGCAGGAAATCCAAACCCAGAAGACAACTCTTAATTGAAAAGCCAGCTCTTCCAAAACTGTTTTGTGGCTGGCAATGTTTTCAAGGTTCTTTCTCTTCCTCATAAAAGAAGAGCCGAGTTATGTGTTGTGCTGGTACAGCTGTACCAGAAGTTCCCACTTTATTTGCTTTGTATTAAATGTTTGCTTGCAATCCTAGGCTTGGGATTCTGCAGCAGGGTGGCTTCCTGTTAAAGTTTACAGTTATAGGGCAGGCCACCTGTTCATCATCATTAGGTTCTCTAGTCCCACCCCCTTTTTGGGTTTAGAGAAGGGAAGGGAGCCATTTTTCAGTTAGTCTTAGCAAGAATAGCTAACGTACAGGATGTGTCCAGGTCTCCTTTGCAAAAGCTTCAACCCTTAAGATTTCCCGGGGGAGAACACTCTTAAGAGCATCTAAAGATTCCCAAAGGTTCCAGGGAAGCAGCCTTACAGCCCTGAGGAATTTTGGAGGGAATAACAGCTTTAAACATCAAGAACTCCAGCTAAGTGACTACAGACCTACTGGTAGGTCCACTCGGTTTTGAGACGCAGTTCAACCCGGTAGTGGATCCACATCAGTTAGGTTCGCAGTTAGCCTGGGAGGACCTAGAAAGGGATTTTCCTTTAAAGTAAAGCAAAGAAACAGTTAGAAGCCACCAGTTGCTTAAAGCCTGGAAGCATTTGTTTAACCTTTGAAGACAAAGAAGTTCCTGTTTGATTGTTCATCAATAAAAGTGTTGTATTTAAGCTCAAGCCCTCTAAAGACTGTTTATGGGGGGAAATTCTCTAAGAGCTTCTCTTTGGGGCCCCTGGCTTCCCATTGGGCTCAAGTTGCACGTCCTGTTTTAAAAGCACTTCATTTTAAGCCCAGCAGCGACAGAACATGTGTATTCTCTGCAACCCTGAGCTTTTCATCTTAAGCACAGACAAGCATCTTGAGCTCTGAGGATGACCAGGGAAGAAATTCCACTGGAGCATTGCAGCACACCCAAATACCCGGGAGTTACCCTGTACAGTGCTCTGACCTACAAGAAGCACTGTTTGAGTATGAAGCAAAAAGTGGGTACTAGAAACAATATCATACAAAAGCTGACTGGCACAACCTGGGGATCACAACCAGATACGGTGAAGGCCCTTGTGCTTTGCTACTCTGCTGGTGAGTACGCATGCACAGTGTGGAACACATCTCACCATGCTAAAACAGTGGATTTGGCTCTTAAAACAGTGGATTTGGCTCTTAAAACAGTGGATCTGGCTCAATGCCACATTATCACAGGATATCTATGCTTTACACTACTGGAGAAATCATACTGTTTAGCCAGTATTGCACCATCTGACAGCCACTGGGAAGTAGCAGCTAATAATTAAAGGACCAAGGCAGTGACATCTCTGGCCTGTCCTCTGTTTGGATATCAGCCAGTGTGTCAACATCTTAAATCAAGAAATAGTTTTCTAAGATCTACAGAGATACTTGCAGGAACACCTCAGCAAGCGAGAGTCCAAAATCAGTAGGCTAAAACCAGGAGCCTCAAGCCATGGCTGATACTGAATGAGAGACTCCCTCTTGGGCACACAAAGGACTGGGAGACTTTGAAGGTACTGAACAGACTTCGCTCTGGCATCACGAGATGCAGAGCCAACCTTAAGAAATGGGGTCACAAAATGGAGTCCATGACATGCGAGTGTGGAGAAGAGTAAACCACAGACCACCAATTGCAATGCAGTCTGAGCTCTGCCACATGCACAATGGAGGACCTTCTTATAGCAACACCAGAGGCACTTTAAGTGGCCAGCTACTGGTCAAAGGACATTTATTGGATAATGCCAAGTTTTTAAAATGTTGTGTTTTTAAATACATTACAACTGTACCCTCAGTTCACTTCTGATATGATAAATAAAGTAAACCCTGAGTAAAATACACCTCAGAAAACTGTGATGGAAACTCTCCCTACCTAGACGTTCCCTGTGCGTCTTTTGCTGCCTCATTTCCTTCCTGCACCCGGCTACCAAATGTTCATTGGCTTTGATCTCAACAAGCATTTATGATAGATCCCAGCTTCTCCTTCCAAATGCTGTGGCTTGAGGGAATCAATTAAACACACCTTTTGATGGATCCCTTTGAACTATTGTGCCTCTTTTGTTATTAATATCAACTCTGATATTCAATGCTAACATTACATGCAAAAGATAATGGAAACACAAAATGGATTATTTGCCATAAGGGAGAGAAAGAAACCTGAGATGAGATGATTTCTTTTTTGTAAGTCAGACTAAATAGCTTAAAAAGTCTTGGTGTGAATATGTTATGCTGTGGCCACACACATACAAAGCATCTCTCTTGTATTATTTTGTTCTTCCTTGGTTTTGCTTTGACAGCTCCACTTCCCTTGGCGTGTAATAGGTTTGTTCACTTCCCATTGCCCTTGATAAAGAAAAGTTGCTTGGATTCCAATCATGGTGATAAACTAAAGATGCCACCACACGTAAGAGATGGAGTGGGGTGTTATAAATATACCGTTTTGTGTGAATTCTTACGGCACATCTTCTTTCCCACTTTCAAACAAGACTGGGATTGTGTTGATTATTTCCAAAGAGAGTTCGCCATTTACTGTTTGGTGAATCGGAATAGAGGTAAATCAATTTATTTAATAGTTTTACCATAACTGAGACTGACAATAAGATTTAGATCGATATGTTAGGAGTCATTCTATCCCAGCACATAATACAAAAATGTACCAAAAAAAAAAAGCCCCTACTCCTGAAAATGAATGTCCTTTTCATAAAACTTACTAAAAAGCAAGCCAAAAGCCTTGCAATTTATTTATTTATTTACAGCATTTATATCCTGCCCTTCTCACCCCGAAGGGAACTCAAAGTGGCTTACAAGTTATATGTACATAGCTAAAGGTTTCCCTCTGACATTAAGTCCAGTTGTGTCCGACTCTGGGGGTTGGTGATCATCTCCATTTCTAAGCTGAAGAGCCAGCATTGTCCGTAGACATCTTGCAGTCATGTGGCCAGCATGACTGCAAGGAGCACCGTTACCTTTCCGCTGGAGCAGTACCTATTGATCTACTCACATTTGCATGTTTTCAAACTGCTAGGTTGGCAGAAACTGGATCTAACAGCGGGAGCTCATGCTGCTCCCCGGATTCGAACCTGCGACCTTTTGGTCAACAAGTTTAGCAGCTCAGTAGTTTAACCAACTGTGCCACTGGGGGCTCATTATGTACATACAATATATTATATTATTAGCATAGCACAATATTAGTATTATATATTACTATATTGTACTATACCACTACAGTACAATATAGTGTACATGTAATATAAACTATATAATTATTATATTATATTATATTATATTATATTATATTATATTATATTATTAGCAGTATTATATTGTATTACAATATTATGATCAATATTATATGTACATATAATATATTATAATTATTAGCATAACACAATATTAGTATTATATATTACTATATTGTACTATACCACTTTAGTGCAATATTATTAGCAATATTACATCTAGTCTCACTATTAGAACAATTTATTTATTTGTGTTTTATTTGCTTAGTGAGAATAAAGCACAGCAGGATTTATATCCCCAAGGCTTTCTGAAACCAATTCTGCAGAACTTGTTCTTATGTTCCCAACTCACTTTTGGAGAATGCTTTAAATGTGTATCCAGCTATTTGATGGGGTCCAAATTGGGAACATGGCCCTCAAAGAAATTTGTTTCCTAAATGAAGTTTTCCTCTAGTTCTCAAATTTCTGTCTTTGTTCACCCCTGGAATGGTTACATTTGTTATATGCCCTTTACTTTGACAACTTTGCCCATCCACTTTTCATTTGAATGACTAAAGCCTGTTTCTTAGTGCTCCATTCAGTCCAGGAAGACACAATCTAAGTCCTCCCAAAGAACATCCATCCAGCCTTTGTTTATAGACCTCCAAAGAAAGAGACTGCAGCAGAGTCTATTCCACTTTCCAACAGGGGTGTGCAATTTGGCCTAAAGACATACCATTTTCAGTGGCCAGACTTCGGTGTGTGTCCCCCCCCCCCCCATCTATTTCTTTGGAGCCTCTCAAATTCTGGGAGGTAAAATTCAATTTTTCGATCCAGCAGCTGAAAGATCTAGGAACATCTGGCTCATTGGGGGAACTTCCCAAGCTCCCCTTTCTGTCATTTTTTCTCCTCATATCCTTCAACTAGACCTGGTTTTAAATAACTCTTCACACAGGGCTCAAAAGCACCAGCATATGTCAGTTTAGCCCAAGTCACCCACAGCGCCTGCCAGCTCCCATCAAACAATGCTGGCAGAGCTCCATGGGTGAAGGAGGACAGAGCCGGCGCATGCTGCCACCATGGCAACATGGGAGGCTTCCCATGTTGCCATTGGAATCCATGGGTATCCAAGCCACCACACTCAACGTTTCCTCCAATGGAATCAGCTGTAAGAAGAGCCAAGTGGTGTGGAGCGTAAGACGCTGGGTTCCCCACGCCCCACCCCTCGATGAAGCGGAGCAACTCAGGTGGGCGGACAGTCGCGTGACAAGGTGGCAAGGAATCAGACTTCAACAACACCTCAGTTTAAGCCACCCTTTTAAAACACTTCTTTCAGTGGGAGCCACGCCACCTGAAGGAGCATTAGTTAGCCATTCTTTTAAAAAGACATAAATTACCTCCTTGTTTTATGGTGATTTTAAAAATGGCAAGATACCTCTACCCCACATTTGAAGCTTGTATCGTGTGCACATTGGCCATAATTTCTTAAGTGCTATTTGAGTCAAAAAGCAAGGCAAGTGAAGCATTGCTGCGAGTGGCACAGAGAATTTAGATCACCAGCGGACTGGAGCATAATCTGTCTCTCTTAGAAACCTGCTCACGACAGAAAATATGGAGGCCCAGCTTAGCTAAAAAACACTCCATTGGCTTTCTTCTGTTCTGATTGGCTCAACAGGCAGGGCTCACAGGGAAACCCCATGCAGGTGCGCGACTACCTCTCTGTGTTCCACGTGTAGCTGAATGAAACTGAAAGTAGCTGTGGTTGGCAGCTGAATGGTCTGTCGCAGCTGGAAAAAATGGTGGTGGTACCCATACCATTATGGCTGGCCAAAACAGCTGAAACAGCCGGAGCCAGTTTTTAAAAACAAATCTATGTACAGCTCTACTTTCCAAAAACTCTTACCATAAGGAAGGTCTTCCTAATAAAAAAGGTAAAGGTTTTCCCCTGACATTAAGTCCATTCGTGTCCAACTCTGGGGGTTGGTGCTCATCTCTATTTCTAAGCCATAGAGCCAGCATTGTTCATAGACACCTCCAAGGTCATGTGGCTGGCATGACTGCATGGAGCGCTATTACCTTCCCATTGGAATGATATCTATTGATCTACTCACATTTGCATGTTTTTGAACTGCTAAGTTGGCAGAAGCAGGGGCTAACAGCAGGAGCTCATGCTGCTCCTAGGATTCGAACCTGTGACATTTTGATCAGCAAGTTCAGCAGCTCAGTGGTTTAACCCACTGCACCACCGGGAGCTCCTGTCTTCCTAATATGTAGGTGATTTTTTTTCTTCTGCACTTTGAATCCATTGCTCCATTGTTTCCCAGTCTCTGGAATAGCAGAGAACAAGCTGGCTTCCTCCTCACTATGATATCCTATTAAAATATATAAACATGGCTATGGCTATCATGTTCCCTCTCAGCCTTCTCTTCTTCAGGCTAAACATACCAGGTCCCTAATTTGCTCCTCATAGGGATTCAGCATTTGTAGACTTTACCATTTCGGCCACATTCTTCTAGACATCTTCCATCTTGTCCATCTCCTCCTAGATTTGTGATGCTCAGAAATGACACTGTATTTCAGGTTAGTCTGACTGAAGTAGAATAGAATGATATTATAACTTCCCTTGATTTGTTTAGTTAAGGTAAAGGTATTTCCCTGACATTAAGTCTAGTCATGTCCAACTCTGGAGGGTGGTGCTCATCTCCGTTTCTAAGCCGAAGAGCCGGCATCGTCCGTAGATACCTCCTAGGTCATGTGGCTAGCATGAAGTGCTGTTACCTTCCTGCTGAAGTGGTACCTATTGATCTATTCATATTTGCATGCTTTCGAACTGCTAGGTTGGCAGAAATTGGGACTAACAGTGGGAGTTCATCCCACTCCCCGGATTCGAACCACCGACCCTTCGGTCAGCAAGTTCAGCAGCTCAGCAGTTTAATCAGAACCATTCAGTAGACTTTTTATTGACGCATCCTAAAAGCAACTAAGCAATGAATATGTTTCTGGCACTCAAATGCTTCAGCTGACTTGCAAGACTGATTGATAACTTATCATATGCCCATACACTCCCAAATTTACCCAATTTTCATTGGTAAATTTGCAAACTCCCAAATTTACCCAATTTTCATTGGAAGTCACATTCTCATATGAATTCTCTCCTTAGCACCGGCTCTCCTCCTTGCCACCCATTCTGAGTTAAGGGGCATGTAAATCACAGCTGTGTCCATCCACTCCCCTTTGTGTAGTCAGCTCAAGACGACTTTGCAAATCAAACCATGGCAGTTTTAATAAATATATCTTCAGGATGAAAGTGAACTCTGACAGGGACGGCAACACATCTTAATCTCAGGTGGTCAATTCCACTGATGAGGAATATCACACACACACGACCTTTCCCCTCAATTTTCTGTATGTCCTGACCAACTTGCATTTCTATCTCATCAGCCCCAGCAAGGCAAGCGGAGGAAGGACGGGTCAGGATTTGTATGAGAGATTTCTAAAATAGCCCAAAGATTGTGACAGCAAAATATACAGAAGCATGGAAGCATACAAAGTAGGGAGGGAACTGCTCCTTTCTTTGGTGCTCGCATGCAGGAAGAATGAAATTTCAGAAGTTTTGGACAGCACTACAAAAAGTTTCATCTTCTCGTTATTTCTGTTTCTCCACTTTTCAGGATATTTCAGCAAAGAACTCGTTTGCTCAGAAAACAGTATTTGTACATAAAAGCCTAAATTCTACCATTAATCCAAATGACAGAAAAACCACCATATCAGTTGGTTCAACCTAAGTGTTTTCAAAAGTTGTCTATATTGGTGTAATATAGTTTGGGAATATAGCCCACAAGATTCCAATCAAACAGATAATAATAATTTTGCACCAGTGCATTTGTTACCAAAATTTCATGTAAATACAGACCACACCTGGAATACTGTGTCCAATTCTGGGCACCGCAATTTAAGGGAGATGTTGACAAGCTGGAATGTGTCCAGCGGAGTGTGACTAAAATGATCAAGGGTCTGGAGAACAAGCCTTATGAGGAGCAGCTGAAAGAGCTAGGCATGTTTAGCCTGCAGAAGAGAAGGCTGAGGTGAAACATGATGATGGCTGAGTATGTATGTGAAGGGAAGTCACATGGAGGAAAGAACAAGGTTGCTTTCTGCTGCCCTGGAGACACAGAACAATGGCTTCGAATTACAAGAAAGGAGATTCCACCTGAACATGTGGAATAACTTCCTCACTGTGAGAGCAGTTCAGCAGTGGAACTCTCTGCCCCAGAGTGTGATGGAGTCTCCCTTCTTTGAAGGCTTTTAAACAGAGGCTGGATGGCCATCTGTCGGGGGTGCTTTGAATGTGATTTTCTTTCTTTCTTCTTAGCAGGGGGTTGGACTGGATGACCCATGAGGTCCCTTCCAACTCTATTACATACATACACACACACACACACACACACACACACACATATATATGGATGGCTTGGAAAATATCTGATATGCAGGGTTTATTTTCATTCACTGGACCAAATTTGGCACAAATACATGATACACCCAAATGTGAAAACTGCTGGGGTTGGGGGAATTGATTTTGTCATTTGGGAGTTGTAGTCACTGGGATTTATAGTTGACCTACAATAAAAGAGCCCCTTGAACCCCACCAAGGATAGAATTGGGCTGAACTTCCCACAAAGAACTCCCATGATCAACAGAAAATACTGAAGGGATTTGGAAGGAATTGGTAGCGATTTAGGGGAGATGTAGTTCACCTACATCCAGAGAGTACTGTGAACCAAAACAATGACGTTAAACATCAGCCACACTCAGCCCTACATTACGCATGCATTTTTTCCCATGCTTTGGAGGGACTCGCTGGCATGACCCTCCCTCCAGTTTTGCATGCTCTCCCTCGCCCACACAGGTGCACCATGCTGCCATGTGCCCAGCATGACTGCTCTCCCTCCCCGCTTGGAGTCTCAGAAACAACCCTCGCCTTGGATGAGAAGCCAGTCAATCACAGCAGGAGACAGGCTTTTGGTGGAAGAGAGGGAAAGGCAGAGAGCTCTTCAGCCTTCTCTGTCAAAGGGGTTCCTAAGACCAACAGAAATATGTGTTTTCTGATGGTCTTTGGTGACACCCCCCCCCAAACCTCTCATCACCCCCCCCCCCAGGGATCCTGATCCCCAAGTTGTGAAACACTGCTCTAGTGTGATGAGGCTAGGAGTACAGAGCAATGGATTCAAATGACAATAGGTAGGACTTATTGATGGTAAGAGATGTTCAACAGTAGTATATGCTGCCTGGAGGTCCAGTGACATCTCTTTTTCTGTCAGTTTTAAAGCAAAAGATGGATAGCGTGCTTTGACTGTGACTTCCTGCCTAGCAGAAGTGGGTTGGGCTTGGATGACCTTTGTGGTCTCTTCCAACTTTGTGGTTCTATGGTTTTATGATTTGGCTGTGCCTTCAATTGCACACTTGCGATCTCAGTCCCAATGCACCATTTGCCATTCAACAAAAGGGTTGTGCAGAACGTTTCATGCATAACTCTACACATAGATATTTATGCTTCTCAACCCTGATGGCCAATTGTCCTCAAATTCTCTTTTCAGCAGTTGGCAGGCATGATTTAGAAAGAATATTCCTCAATTTGAATTCATTTGTTTTTTATTGCGGCTCTAAAAATGAGAATTTGACTTTTCAGCAAACACTGCATATGTGCAACTCTCTTATCTCCCAGGATTTATGTTTGCCACAAGCTGTGAATACTCTGTCCTATTAAACGACTCCCAGTTTGAAATGTGGTTTAATTAAAACTAAGTATTTGCATTGTTTTGTAAAAAGCTTTCTTTTGCGAATACAACTCATCCTGATGGGATTTCTGGCCTGGCTATCAACACGAAGCTTAATATAGATTTCGAGGTATTTTTTGAGCAATTTATCATGATGTTTCGGAATTAACAACATCCCGTGTACCTTTTTTTGTTGGCATCTTGCAAGTTGTTCAAAGTCCTTGGAGCCATAAATCTATCCAATATTAAGACTGTAGTGAGTTCCATTTAATGAAGGGAAGTTTCCTCTTGTGTAAATTTCCATTGTAAGTTCCTCCCAATGCGAATATCTATATCCCTTTCCATATGTCTGCCAAAGTTGTGACTGGGGTCACAATATCATACCAGTTCCGCTCAGCATTTTGGAGGAGAAATTGGCAGAATTGGGGGAATTGAAGACTATTTTAAAAAGCATAATTTGCATAGGTTGCTGTGAATTTTCCACGCTGCATGGCCATGTTCCCAGAAGCATTATTTCCTGACGTTTCGCCCACATCTATGGCAGGCATCTTCAGAGGTTGTGAGGTCTGTTGGAAACTAGGCAAGTAGGGTTTATATATCTGTGGAATGTTCAGGGTGGGAGAAAGAATTATTGTCTGCTGGAAGCAAGTGTGAATTTTGCAATTGGCCACCTTGATTAGCATTGAATGGCCTTGCAGATTCAAAACCTAGTTGCTTCCTGCCTGGGAGGAGTTAGCTGTCCCTGATTGTTTCCTGTCTGAAATTCCCTTGTTTTCTGAGTGTTGCTGTTTATTTACTGTCCAGTGATTCTGACCATGAAAGCCTTCAACAACACATAATTTGCATGCTTTTTTTTCACCTTAAAATTGTATCCTGTGTAAAAATAAGGACACATTGGGATGGGCATGTGGAGGGACTTTATGGAACACAAAAAGGATGCCCAAGGAAGTTTCCTCAACCTCTATTACATTTCTTCATTGAGTTGGTACTCTCATTCCTTCCTTTTTAAACAAGTTATTATTGAAGCTGGCAATCTCTATGGCTGAATCTACAATGTAGAATGGATGCCATCTGTCTTCACTTTAAGCCTTTTTTGGATGAAATGGAAGCATTGTGTCTTGGAAGTTAAAGCAGTGTTGAATGACATTCATTCCACAATGCAGATACACCCTATGAGTGAAAAAGATCTTCTCACCTCTGCAGGAGTCTACCATATGCCATGTAGCTGTAGATAAGTCTACACAGGGACCACCAAAATTAGCAGCATTGCCCAAACAGGAATCAAGGAACATGAAAGGCACTGCAGATTACTTCAACCTGAGAAGTCAGCACCTGATGAACCAATCTGGACACTGCATATTATTTGAGAACACAACAATGCTGAACCATTCTCATAACAGCTACCATGTGAAACTACACAGAGAAGTCATTGAAATCCATAAGCATGTGGACAATTTCAACAGAAAAAAGAAAGCATGAAAATGAAGAAAATATGGTTACCAGTATTGGAAAAAAACTCTAAAATCAGGACAATAAATAAATAATAACACTCAAAAGCAGGGGGATTACAGACAAGGAGCAATCAGGACCAGTTAATCACCTCCTAACAAAAGATTCCCCCAGGCAGTAAGAAGGCACACCTTGAAACAGCTAGGCTAGTAAATGCTAATCAAGGTGGCCAATTGCAACATTCACACTTGCCTCAAACAGATGAGAGTTATTTCTCCCACCTTGGACATTCCACCGATATGCAGCATTTTTCTGAATGAAGCAGAGAGTATTTGAGGACCATAGGGATACCAACATGCTTGTTTATAAAGCTACTGTCCTCCCAACCCTGCTATATGCCTGCGAGACGTAGACTATCTACAGACGTCACATGCAACTCCTAGAGTGATTCCATCAGTGTTGCCTCCGAAAAATCCTGCAAATCTCTTGGGAAGACAGGTGGACAAATGTCATCATGTTGGAAGAAGCCAAGACCACCAGCATTGAAGCAATGGTCCTCCACCATCAAATCCGCTGGACTGGTCACATTGTCCGGATGCCCAACCACCGTCTCCCAAAGCAGTTGCTCTACTCCGAACTCAAGAATGGAAAACGGAATGTTGGTGGGCAGGAAAAGAGGTTTAAAAATGGACTCAAAGCCAACCTTAAAAACTCTGGCATAGACACTGAGAACTGGGAAGCCCTGGCCCTTGAGTGCTCCAGCTGGAGGCCAGCTGTGACTAGCAGTGCTGTAGAACCTGAAGAGGCACGAATGGAGGGTGAAAGAGAGAAACATGCCAAGAGGAAGGCACATCAAGCCAACCCCACCTGGGACTGCCTTCCACCTAGAAACCGATGCCCTCACTGTGGGAGAAGATGCAGATCAAGAATAGGGCTCCACAGTCACCTTTGTACCCACCACCAGTAAACTGATCTTGGAAGACAATCCTACTCGCACAATGAGGGATCGCCTAAGTAGTAAGTAAGTAAGTAACATAAACCTCATTTTCCGAGTTTCCAACAGACCTCACAACCTCTGAGGTTGCCTGCCATAGATGCAGGTGAAATGTCAGGAGATAATTCTTCTGGAACATGGCCATACAGCCTGAGAAACCCACAACAACCCAGTAAATAAGACCATTCTTGTGTCAGGAGATGACTGAGTACACCATCATTGCAAAAACTCTCAATTCACCTGCAAAACACCTCTGCCATGGTATTTCTGACTCACGACAGAGGAGCTCAGCATTTGCACAGAAATTTAAGAGCTGCCTGTGCGAAGAAACCAGTAAGCCGTGTGTCTGGTGGAGTCCCAGAGTGTTTACTCATCCTTCCTTACCGCCACAAGGCAACCATGGAAAACAGAGCAAGTGACAGCCACCGTAGCAAACAAATACCACAGGAGAAATAGACTTGTACGTTTGCGGTGCATGGTGTAGCCTTCAGGAGCCTCAAGGCTGAGCGCCAGTGAAATTATTTGAGTCTCGTCTGCTCCCTTCACTCCAGTGCTTTAATCAGTTTGCTTGATCTTCCTTCGAGGGAACTTCAGAGCAATTCTATCTGCAGGTTTTCCCCCTCTCCGTTCCCAATTGTACCAACGAACAGCTTCCAAATAACTTGGCTGTTGTTTTTTTTAAAAAAAAAAATATGGGCTGATTTGCTTCCTAGTTCTGTTTGTGAAGCATGAAGAAGAAAACAGAATGGATCAGAAAGCAAAGATGCAAGGCGCTAGAGTATCAAAATGCTCATCACCAGGAGAGAAATAAATCTCAAATCCAATTTTAGTCTCAAAGCAGACCCATTACAATCCATTGTACTCTCCCAAAATGGTTGACTGACAATGCTGTTTCCTTTTAGTGATGCTATTGTGTTTAGAACTATATTTGCATTTAGCCATCAATGAACTCTATATTTATATAGTTGAAGAATACACTGCCTCCCTGGATTACTGGATCAAATGAAGTACATGAGTCATATGTTGCAGCTTATGATTTATATGAAAGTGTTTTCAACAGTAGAAGTAAGGCTGCATCTACACTGTAAAATTAATGCAGTTTGACACCACTTAAAATGCTGGTACTTAGTACTATTGACTCATGGAAGTTCACGTTTAACAAGGTCACAGTCAATGTATTGTTGAAGGCTTTCATGGCTGGAATCACTAGATTGCTGTGAGTTTTCCGGGCTGTATGGCCATGTTTCAGAAGCATTCTCTCCTGAGGTTTCACCTGCATCTATGGCAGGCATCCTGAGAGGTAGTGAGGTCTGCTGGAAACTAGGAAAATAGAGTTTATCATATCTGTGGAATGTCCAGAGTGGGAGGAAGAACTCTTGTCTGGGCTGTTGTAGGTTTTTTTTTTCCGGGCTATATGGCCATATCTTAAAGGCATTCTCTCCTGACGTTTCGCCTGCATCTACGGCAAGCATTCTCAGAGGTAGACCTCACCTGCCATAGAAGCAGGTGAAATGTCAGGAGAGAATGCTTCTGGAACATAACAATACAGCCCAGCAAACTCACAGCAACCCAAGGTCACCTTCTCTGACGAATAGGGCTGAATGCTTCACCAAACTAAAACTTCCATGATTCCATAGCATTGGGCCAAGGCAGTTAAAGTGGAGTGAACCTGCATTTATTCTACAGTGCAGATGCACCCTAAGATAGTTACAAAGTTATGGATGATTATGAAATCCACACTGTTTTATCAGGATGATACTGGTTTAAATGGGATGGCTCCATCCTATGGAATCCTGGGATTTGTACCTTGGCAAGGGATTTCACATTGTCTCCCAGAAAACGTTAGTGCACTCCCCTGAATCCTCAAAGTTCCTGTATTCTTCTAGTGTCAATATGTGCAGAATGCAAGAAAGGAAATAAATGAGACAAAGCACCAAAAAACCACAATAAAATTAGGTTTTCTAGTTGGGGGATGACATATTAGCCCTACATTCAGTGCTTTTTCTGATTCTTTTAGGAACAAATGTTTGCTTTTCAGCAAAAAAGTAAACCTGGCCCCTTAAAAAAAACTCATGCCACTATTTCCTCCAAATCATCTGGCAAAGGGACATATATACATAAATGAATGAGGATTTTCCTGCTCTTCCCTTAGCATTCCAGGGACATTCCTTCCAGGTCACAGCCTCCAGATTCAACTTGAAATCCCTCTTTCAGCAAATATTAATGGCAATGCAGTCCTAGGTCTTATCATCAGTGCCTGCTGTTTGAAGAGCCTCCTCATTACCCTCCGATTCCCAGCAGAACTCAAGAGCGGCAGCAAGAAGAGGAGACTTCTGCAAGTCTTGAATAACAACCTGAATTAAATTGGCAGGAGGGATACATGTACTGGACCGCGATGCAAACATGCATACACAGAGACAAGAAGTTGGGGACCCCTTAGGCAGGAATCTTTCTGTGTGTGTGTGTTCAAGATTGTGGTCGAGAAACTGCAGCAGAGGCGTTACTGCAATATTGTAGTTATACTCACCAGTAAATAACACAACAAAAAATCAGATAGATGAGTATAAAAACAATACATATTAAAATATGTCCATATGTTGTTGTTGTTGTTGTTGTTTGATACACAACAAGATTAGTACACAGCAAACAAGATCACTATGCTGGCTTTTGTCTTGGATCACATGTCAGACACTTCCCAAGTGTCTAGGCTGTGTGATGTAATGGCGAATAATGCAGGCATATCTGTGTAGGATGGTCTTTTGCAGCGCACTGATAGTGGTCAGTGCCAATGGTTTTTAAGTGCTGGCCAAGGTCTTTATGCCCTGCACCCAATGTGCAGATTCCCACTGGGACCACCTTGACTGGCTTGTGCCAGAGCCTTTACAGTTTGATCTTTAAACACTTGTATTGTCAGCTTTTCCATTGTTGTTGTTGTTGTTGTTGTTATTTATATAATTTTAAAATAGCTTGAATAGGTCTGCCATAAGGGTCTGGTCTTTGCTGATGATTTAAACTCTATGTTTTGCATTATAAATACCTTCTCAGAGGTCACTCCATTGTTTGGAGATAGCCAAAGAAAATGCTATCTGGCTAACTTGATAATATAGTTTGTGATTTTCTTGGCTTGTCTTTTCTTCTTCAAAATATTGAACCCATCACAGATATATCTCATTAGAATCTATTTAATAGATGTTTATCTTTTAGAATGGTTTTCTCCCAACCCTCAACTGTTGCTATAGTGGACACCATGGAGTCAATTCTTCATAAGCAACTCAAGAAATATTGTTATGTTGTTTTTTATTATGCAGGGTCCTCAGTTGGGCTATCAACTTTTCAAATTTCAACACCATTCCTGTCACAGCAGATTCTTAAGGACAGGTTGTCTGAAGATCTCCAGTTTTAGGTGATCTCCATCCCAACAGCTGTCAACAACACTTAGATCAGCTATTTATGCTGCAGAGAAGTGTCAAATCCCTTCAAAATGGAGAGGAATAATGTTACCTTGCACTTGTGTACTATTTGGCCTGTTGTGTTAGAAAACTCTTCCCAGAAGGTTTCAGCTTTGTTAGTTTTTGTGAATACCATATTAAACTTTAAGAGAGTAAGGATAAATGCTTTTGCAACTGCGTCAATTGTCCTCTGCTCCCAGGAATCGGATGATTAGAATGCAAGAGAGGTCAAGTAGTTAATTCAATTCATTTAAGTCATGGGTTATCCAACAAGATGAAGAGTAAGACAAGAGGGTGAGCATCAACTAGTCCAAGAGTTGTTATAACATTTCAGCAGTCCAAATACAAGAAGCCAGCAAGGCGCAAATCAATTTGTCAAAGCAAAGCCAGTCCAAGATCAAGAAATCTATGTTATCTACTTTGAAGTGAATTATATGAGTCTATACTGCCATATAATCCACTTCAAAGCAGATAATCTGGATTTCATATGGCAGTGTAGAAGGGGCCATAATGGTCTCTCTAATTTTGGGGAGATGGATGCTGAGGCATCTTAATTGGATGGCTGACAATACTCTATCATTCAGGTTTATCTTCTCTGATGATCTGGATTATATGGCAGTGTAGAAGGGATATCCTTGGATATCCAACTCCTCCCTGTCTGAATTGTCTGATTCCAGAGGGTAAAGTGTTATATACATCTTTATTAGGACCAGCAGCAACCTGTGATTTCCAGATCAGTGAGGATAAGACTCTGTTCAAGACTGACACTCAAAGGAACTATCCATTGAACTTATTTGGAGAAGCAGAGCTCATCACCTTGGCTAATAGCTATGTGAAACTTATGTTTCATCACCCACTGTCATGGAAAGCACTGTCATGGAAAGTCATAATTGCCAAACCAACTTTTTCCAAGCTCCAATCCAAGTTTGGGCAAACCCAGACCTGGGGGCCGGATGCAGCCCCTTGGACTCTTTTCCCAGGCCCTTCTTTCTCCCACCATCCTATCCTTCCATGCTTCTCTCTTTCCTTCTTCCTTCCCTCCCTCTTCCTCCTTCCCTTCCACCCTTTCATCTTTCCTCTCTTTCCTCCCTTCTCTCCCTCTTCCTCCCTCCCTCCTGCCTTCTCTTCCACCCTTTCATCCTTCCTTCCTTCCGTCTCTCCCTCTTTCCTCCTTACCTTTTGTCTTTCCTTCCTTCTCTTTTTCCCTTATCCTTCCCTTCCTTCCATCTCTTCCTTCCTTCTCTTTTTCCTTCCTCCTTCCCTTCCACCCTTCTTTCCTTCCCTCTTTCCTCCCTCCTCTCCTCTCTTTTTCAATCCTTCTCTTCCTCCTTACCTCCCATCATGGGAAGCCAGTCCTCCTAGCGTGGGTGCTATCATGTGGGCCCCCCCAAGTCAGAAAGTTTGCCCATGCCTGCTCTAATCTCAAGGAAGTCTGTATGGAACTAATGATCCTTTAGAAAAGGAAAGTATTAGTATCATATAAAATGAAGTGGGTTTCCCACAAAGTTTCATCCAGGGTCTTGTGATATTATTCCAGTCAAAATTCAATGGCAACTCAATTCAAGTAGAAATTAACTTTTTCTTAATATTATTGTACAATCTCTAGTCTCTTAAGGTAGAAAATCCCCTGTTTCTCTCCAGCAGCCAGTAAGTGCCTTCTATTTCTCAAGGAGAATGAGAGGTAGAATGAATTTCCCCTTTCCCCTCCTTTTTAAAGCCATTTTTAAAAGTCCTTGAGTCTAATGCAAAGTAATCCCACAAGGGCTTTCAGCTCCCTAATAACTGTTTTACCATTAAAACGCAATGGAGAAAATAACTTGGAGAAGGCCAAGTAATAAAATTGAAACTGTGAAATACTAAATAATTTTATATCTCAGCTTTGTTTAGTTCTGAACAGGCTACAAATAAGAATCTGAAAATGATTTAATGGCGCCCTCAACCCATCATGGTTCTGGTTTAAAGAAAAGTAAACACATCCATCTTTTGATGAAATATCTAACGGGTAGAAAAGTCTTTAAAAACTAAGATAAATATTGCCATAGCACCAGATATAATGATACAAATAAAGCAACCAATAGAAATGGAGGAAAAAATATTGTGTCTGGAAACATCTTCATATGAGGCTGAAATAAATATCAAATTGTTACAGCAAAAATAATTTGTTAGACCTGGAGCAAAGGGTTCTAGGTGAAGTCAGAGATACCTGACTAAGTCAAGACTAAAGAGGAAAAGAATATTTAAATATCATGGAAAAACTCTGAACTGAATGGGCAGTTTGAGAGGCAGATGCTCTTCAAATTGGTCCAAGGAAAAGGGGGAGATTCTCTGATGCACCAGCTTCATATTCAGTCTAGTAACTCTATTGATAAATGCAATTTTCACCTATTGTCATGTATTTGT